>NC_088402.1:54748273-55030773 GCF_034236695.1 Oncorhynchus nerka
CTGCAGTCATATCAGGGGTTGGCCTTTTCAAATGGATGGAAATGATTACGAGTTAACAACATCACGTGTAGCGCAAACAGTCACCTAGAAAGAAACACACACAACAACCATAGAAAGACACACATCCATAGCCTGCATGCATTCACACTCTTGCACGTGTGAACACACACACATTACAGGCAGTGGTCTGACATGATTTCCGCGCTCTGTTTGTTTTAAAAGCCCTTCTCCCCCTGAGGTCTGAACACTCATTACTCTCAGTGCAGAACGAAATAAGCCACACAGTTAAAAGGGCTCTCTCTCTCTGCAGGCTTACACTGCATCTTTACGATACATTAAACCACACTCACACACACACACACACACACACAAACACAGACGTACAGATACACACACAGACGCACGGATGCACACACACATCCACACTTACACAAAAACGTACACACACACACACATTACTCTACCATATTAACAAACACACATAAGGCATAAGCATAAAAATGCATTGTACTTATACAGATGCTTAAAGTCTCAATGATCTAAACTACACATTATCCTCCTTATTCCTACCCAGATGTACAGATCTATCTACCGGGTCACATGGAAGGTACACTACATGGCCAAAACTATGTGGACGCCTGCTTGTCGAACATCGCGTTCCAAAATCATAGGCATTAACATGGAATTGGTCCCTCTTCTGGGAAGACTTTCCACTAGATGTTGTAACATTGCTGCGGGGACTTCCATTCAGCCACAAGAGCATTAGGTACGTCGGGCACTGGTGTCTGGCGATTAGGCCTGACTCGCAGTCGGTGTTCCAATTCCTCCCAAAGGTGTTTGGTGAGGTTGAGGTCAGGGCTCTGTGCAGGCCAGTCAAGTTCTTTCACACCGATCTTGACAAACCATTACTGTTCGAACCTCGCTTTGTGCATGGAGACACTGTCATGCTGAAACAGGAAAGGGCCTTCCCCAAACTGTTGCCACAAAGTTGGAAGCACAGAATTGTCTAGAATGTCAGTGTATTCTGTAGCATTATGATTTCCCTTCACTGGAACTAAGGGGCCTAGCTTGAACCATGAAAAACAGCCCCAGACCATTATTCCACCTCCACCAAACTTTAGAGTTGGAACTATGCATTCGGGTAGGTAGTGTTCTTCTGGCCTCCGGCAAACCCAGATTTGTTATTTGGACTGCCAGATGGTGAAGCGTGATTCATCACTCCTCTTTCCACAGCTCCAGAGTCCAATTGTGGTAGGCTTTACACCACTCCAGTCGATGCTTGGCATAGCTCATGGTGATCTTCGGCTTATGTGCGGCTGCTCAGCTATGGAAACCCATTTCATGAAGCTCCCGACAAACAGTTCTTGTGCTGACGTTGCTTCCAGAATCAGTTTGGAACTCAGTAGTGAGTGTTGCAACCGAGGGCAGACCATTTTTACACGTTCCGCGCTTCAGCACTCGGCGGTCCTGTTCTGTGAGCTTTTGTGGCCTACCTACTAAGCCGTTGTTGCTCCTAGACGGTACCAGCAGAAAGGGCAGACATTTAATGAACTGACTTGTTGGAAAGGTGGCATCCTATGACGGTGCCAAGTTGAGAGTCACTGAGATTTTCAGTAAGGTCATTCTACTGCAAGTGTTTGTCTATGGAGACTACATGGCTGTGTTCTCGATGTTATACATTTTATACACAGCAACAGGTGTGGCTAAAAGAGCCAAATCCACTCATTTGAAGGGGTGTCCACATACTTTTGTGTACATTGTGTAGTTGACAACTACTGTATGTACAGTATATAATGAGAAATGACTCATTGACTATACTGTACTTACACAGACAAACACACACACAAACACACACAAAATATGCCTGAACACTCCCTACAGGATGTATTTATGTGTGTTGAATGAGTAAAGGATGATGCTGACAGAGGAAAGAGAGGGGGTATTGAACCCTCCTGTCTCTTGTGTTTAATAAAGGGCATTACAGATAGATTATATAACGGGGAAATCCTAGAACTGGAGCAGGAAGAGAAGGGTCTCTTTACGGACACTGTAAACTGTGTGAACTCTTGCCATCCCATGCATGACCAGTCAAGAACACAATTATGTAAGTTGGACGGTAAACAAAAGTGTACCGCGCACATTTTAAAACCCCCTAGAGTTCATCTAAGTAACGTAATAAAAAAGGATCCCCATCCAACTCTGTCAGTTTAAGCTAGAAATATCTGTTGTTTAGCATTGAATGAGTCTCAATCCACCGCATCCACCTGTGTTTACACTTCCGCATCTGAGGTGAAAGGTGACAGAGCTAGAGCGGTGTTGGTCAGACCATGAGACATCCCCGAAAAATCGGTCTTCTCACTAAAAAGTCTGTAGCGCCCGAAACGGTTTGAAATACGAACTATTATAACCACTCCATGGGGGAAATGTGTTAGGGGACTCGTCTAAAATTGGTTCTGTCGATGTGCCTAGCATGTCTACCTCATTTCTACCGGCATGTCACCTGTGCAACTATAAGAGAAAATACTCTAGATCACCTTTACTCCACACACAGAGAGGAATTCAAAGCTCTCCCTTGCCCTCCATTTGGCAAATCGGACCATAATTATATCCTCCTGATTCCTGCTTACATCACAAACTCAAACAGGAAGTACCCGTGACACTCCCAATACGGAAGTGGTCCGATGAATTGGATGCAAAGCTACGGGACTGTTTCGCTAGCACAGACTGGAACATATTCCGTGATTCATCCGATGGCATTGAGGAGTTGATCACATCTCCGGCTTCATTAATAAGTGCATCGACAACGTCGTCCCCACAGTGACATACGTACGTGCGTACACATCCCAACCAGAAGCAAGGATTACAGGCAACATTACAGGCTAGAGCTGCCACTTTCAATGGGAGGGACACTAACCCGGACCCTTATAAGAAATCCTGCTACGCCCTTTGACGTCATCAAACAGGACTAAGATCGAATCCTACAACAATGGTTCTGAAACTCGTCGGATGTGGTAGGGCTTGGACAAAGGAACACCTGCGTGAGAATGCTGACTACAGCTCAGCGTTCAACACTATAGTGCCCTCCAAGCTCGTCACTCAGTTAAGGTCCCTGGGACTGAACACCTCCCTCTGCAACTGGGGGCCCCTCAGGGTTGCATGCTTAGTCCCCTCCTGTATTCCCTGTTCACCCGCGACTGTGTGGCTGCGAAGGACTTCAAAACCATCATAAAGTTTGCCGACAGACAACGGTGGTAGGCCTAATAACCGACAACAATGAGACAGCCTATAGGGAGGAGGTCAGTAAAACAAATGAGCTTATCGTGGACTAGAGGAAACAGGTTGCCGAACACATCCCCATTCACATCGATGGGGCTGTAGTAGAGCGGGTAGAGAGCTTAAAGTTCCTTGGTGTCCACATCACTAAAGATCTATCATGGTTCAAACACACCAACACAGTCGTGAAGAGGGCACCACACCTCTTCCCCCTCAGGAGACTGAAAAGATTTGGCATGGGCCCTCTTATCCTCAAAGCGTTCTACAGCTGCACCCTCGAGAGCATCTTGACTGGCTGCATCGCCGTTTGGTACGGCAACTGCTTGGCATCTGACCGCAAGGTGCTACAAAGGGTAGTGCTTATGGCCTAGTATATCACTGCGGCCGAGCTCTCTGCCATCCATGACCTCTATACCAGGCGGTGTCAGAGGAAGGCCCAAAAAATTGTTAAACACTCCAACCACCCAAGCGACAGACTGTTCTCTCTTCTACCGCACAGCAAGCGGTACCAGTGCACCAAGTCTGGAATCAACAGAACCGTGAACAGCTTCTACCCACAAGCCATAAGACTACTAAACAAGATTGCTAAATAGGTCATCAAATGGCTACCCGGATATCTGCACTGACCCTTTTTTGCACGAACACACTAACTCTTTTGCACATATGAGGCTGCTACTGTCTATGATCTATCCTGTTACCTAGTCACTTTACCCCTACCTATATGTACAGTACATAGCTACCTCAATTACCTCGTTCCCCTGCATGTCGACTCGGTACTGGTACTCCCTGTATATAGTCATGCTATTTTCTACTCCCTGTATATAGTCATGCTATTTTATACTCCCTGTATATAGTCATGCTATTTTCTACTCCCTGTATATAGTCATGTTATTTTCTACTCCCTGTATATAGTCATGCTATTTTATACTCCCTGTATATAGTCATGCTATTTTATACTCCCTGTATATAGTCATGTTATTTTATACTCCCTGTATATAGTCATGCTATTTTATACTCCCTGTATATAGTCATGTTATTTTATACTCCCTGTATATAGTCATGTTATTTTATACTCCCTGTATATAGTCATGCTATTTTCTACTCCCTGTATATAGTCATGTTATTTTATACTCCCTATGTATAGCCATGTTATTTTATACTCCCTATGTATAGTCATGTTATTTTATACTCCCTATGTATAGCCATGTTATTTTATACTCCCTATGTATAGCCATGTTATTTTATACTCCCTATGTATAGCCATGTTATTTTATACTCCCTATGTATAGCCATGTTATTTTATACTCCCTATGTATAGCCATGTTATTTTATACTCCCTATGTATAGCCATGTTATTTTTACTCATTATTCCCATTCGTTATTCACTGTGTATTTATTCCTCATTTCACTATTTCTATTGTCTATCTTAACTTTAACTTGGAACATAAGTAAGTAAGTGTTCTACTATTAGTCTACACCTGTTGTCTACGAAGCATGTGACAAATACAACTGATTTAATGCTCATTTGCCTTTCCTCTCCACAGCTTTCTGTCTACACCCATATGTACTGTGCAGACACACACAAACACAGATACACATGCAAGCACTCGCGCACGCACACACACAAAAGAGGGGAAGTGGTGTTGTGTGTTGGTGCCCCAGGGAAGGAAAGACAGACAGATGGATGGAGACAGATATCAGATGAGTACAGGCCTGGCCGGCTGTCCTGCTGGGATCTTAGACCGACTATATTACATCTTAATCTCCCCTCTCTCTAGTCTCAGTAAAGAGCAGAGGGATAGAGAGAGAGAGAGAGAGCATGAGAGCCAAAGAGAGAGAGAGTGAATGAGAGAGAGAGAGTCAGAGAGAGAGAGACAGTGAGCGTGAGTGAGAGAGAGAGAGAGAGAGAGAGAGAGAGAGAGAGAGAGAGAGATTGTGAAGGGGAGAATAGAGGGGAGGCTGACTGTATTTAATTATAATCTCATAACACTCCAGTCCTAGAGGAGAGGAGTCGGCTGAGAGAGGCTGGATAAAAGCTCTGTAAATAGACCAGCAGGTCACAAAAAAAACACTGGCCATATAAAAGCTCTTTAACAAACTAGAAAAATGCATGACTGTTGTACAGTAAAATAAATCATAAACCATCCTTACCAGGAAGTTTATCATTGCATGCCCCTCGTCGCCTATTTCATTTAATTCACAAAAATAACATAAATCATGGATCAAGAGCCTAAGTATCTCAAATAACCCTCATTCGCATTTTCTGACAGGCCCTTCCCACACCCTCTCTCTCAGACACACACACAAACCAACACCATCTCTTTCACACACATCTCTCTCTCCCCCTCCCTCTCTCACATATCCAGCCACACTTTATCCCTCTGTCTCTCACCTGTGACAGTGATGAGCATGGGGGCCACCAAGGCTCTGTTGTTGTCCAGCTTGCGGCTCAGCCGGATCTCTCCACTGCTGTGGTTGAGCAGCAGCAGGTGTAGGTCGTTTCCCCGGGCAATGGAGTAGTACAGGTGGTCTGACACATCAGGGTCGTGGGCCGGGACCCGGCCGATCACGTCGCTGGGGAAACTATTGGAGCGGTTGGACACAAAGTTGTTGAAGACGATCTGGAAGTCCTGGAGTTGGGGCCGGTTGTCGTTCTGGTCCACCAGCCGGATGCGCACCGTGGCCCGGCTCACCAGGGGAGCTGAGGTGGCCTGGACCACGATCACGTACTCAGAGCGGGCCTCGTAGTCCAGGTCGATGAGGGAGGTGAGCTCCCCGGAGAAGATGTCCATCTGGAAGATCTCAGGGATGTTGCCTTCTACAATTTGATACATTATCTGGGCGTTGGTCCCCTCGTCTGGGTCTGTGGCTGTGATCTGGGCCACCACCGACCCCACAGCACTGTTCTCCTTCACCAGAACCTCAAAGTCGTCTGCCGGGAAGACAGGAGCGTTGTCGTTGACGTCGAGAACCGTCACCTGGATGTGGACGGGCGTCCTCTGGGGAGGCACACCGCGGTCCACGGCGTACGACGTCAGCTCATAGAATGGAACACTCTCGCGGTCCAGACGGCGGACCGTGCGTACGATGCCCGATGTGGGCTCGATGGTGAAGTCTCCATCACCGTCCTCCCCATTCTGGAAGGTGTACTGGACGCGGCCGTTGGCGTGGGCATCTCGGTCCATTGCGGATATCTGTAGGACACTAGTGAAGGGTGGGGCGTCTTCACTGACGGTGCCCTGGTACCTGGGGCTGAGGAACTGCGGTGCGTTGTCGTTCACATCGTTCACATTCACCTCTACATAGGTGGTGTCAGACTTCTGTGGGATGCCGTTGTCCCGGGCGGTGATAGCCAGAGTGTAGGTCATCTGGTCTTCGTAGTCCAGCTCGGCTTGCAGGGTGATGGCTCCGCTGGACGGGTCAATGCGGAACTGGGGGATGTTGTCTTCCAGGAAGTAGGTGATGCGAGAGTTTTCGCCAACGTCATCATCCGTGGCGCTGATGACCACAACCGTGCTGCCCGGGGGGCGGTCCTCGTTCACGGTCACAGAGTAGTGAGCACTCTGGAACACAGGCCGGTGTGTGTTGGCGTCCGTGATGTTGACGTGGACCTGGCATGTGTCATGTAGCGTGCGGTCGGAAGCCGTCACAGTCAGAACGTATCGGCGCTCCTGTTTGTAGTCGAGCGGCAGTGCTAGAGAGACCAGCCCCGACCCCCCGGCTGTGCTTATGGCAAAGCGGTTACGCGTGTTGCCCCCTGTGATCTGATAGGTGACCGCACTGTTGACATCACGGTCGACCGCGGTCACAATGACCACACTGGTGCCCACAGCTGCGTCCTCGTTGAGCCTCACAAAGTACTCTTTCTGCAGGAACTCTGGCCTGTTGTCGTTGACGTCCATCACTGTTATAGTCACGCTGGCTGTGGCGGAGAGAGGTGGGACGCCATAGTCTCTGGCCTCCACCCCAAAGAAGAAGTGTTCCACAGACTCCCGGTCGAGAGACAAACTGACCGTCACCCAGCCGGTGGCGGAGTTAATGACGAAGGGCGTGTCAGGGCTGGTGCCAGTCAGCCTGTACTCCAGACGGGCGTTGTCCCCAGAGTCGGTGTCGATGGCCTGGATATGGAGGATGGAGCTGCCCACGGGGGCGCTCTCCAGCACTGACGCCTGGAACGGCGTGGACACGAAGATGGGAGGGTTGTCGTTGACGTCGGTCACCTGCACGCTGATAATACCTGTGTTATTGGAGAGGGGCGGCCGGCCATTGTCCTGGGCTCGTACCCTCAGAGTGTACTCCCTCTCTGCCTCAAAGTCCAGAGGGGCAACTACCTGGATCTCCCCCGTCACACTGTCGATGGAGAACTGGCCCCGGCTGTTCCCACTGATGATGTTGTAGTGGACGGCCGCGTTGCTATCCTTATCATGGTCCGTAGCGCTCACCCTCAGGATCTCCGAGTGGGGTCGGACGTCCTCCCTGACCGCCACCACATAGCGCTTCTCGCTGAACTGGGGCACGTTGTCGTTCTCGTCCAGCACCGTGATGGAGACCTTAACGATGGCCGAGCGTGGCCCGGGCTCCCTTCCCTGGTCGCTGGCCTCCACGTGGAGGGTGTAGCGCTCGTTGGTCTCCCGGTCGACCACGCCCCGCGTGGTGATCAGCCCTGAGCGGGGGTCGATCTCAAATGCGGCCCGGGCCGCAGCAGCAGTGTCTCCTATGAAGCGGTAGCGGATGTTGGCGTTGGACGGGGCATCCAGGTCAGTGGCTCGGAGCTGCAGGATGGGGTAGCCCTCCTCCACGTTCTCCCGGATGGTCTCCCGGTACTCTGTGTGCTCAAAGATAGGCGAGTGGTCATTGCGGTCGGCCACAGTGATTGCCACCATGGTGGTGCCAGAGAGGCGTGGAGAGCCGTGGTCTGACGCCGTGACCCGGAAGTAGTGCAGGTCCATGTGCTCCCTGTCCAGCACCTGGGAGGTGGTGATGAGGCCCGTGTCAGGGTCGATGTGGAAGTAGTCCGTGGATCTGCTGTTCATGAGAGGGGCCATGGTGTAGCTGAGCCTGCCTGCTTCACCTGCGTCTGGGTCGGTGGCTGACATGGGTATGACTGAGGTGCCTGGGGGCTGGTTTTCTGGAACCTGGACCTGGAAGTTATACTGGGAGAAGTGAGGGTGTCTGTTGGCAGCTCGGCGAGCGCGCCCCACCACCAAAACCTCTTTCCCTCTGTCCTCCTCACCTTCATCTTCCACGGTCTGCCTTCCCAAGCTTCTTTCTCCCCTTGACCTGTGCCTTTCCTCCTCGTCTTCCTGTGTGCTTTCAGCCCCCTGCCACACTTTCTTCCCCTCCTCTTTTCCTCCTTCACCACTCGGTGTCTGTGTGAGGCTGGCCCTCTCCTGACCTTTCTCTCTCTCTCCCTCTGCTTCTACAGTCTCATCTGTCTGGGCTGTGGCTCTCTTTGTTATTCCCTCTGACTCCCACTCCTCCACTTCCTCCCTCCGTTTCTCTCTGGCCTGTCTCTCTCCCTCCCCCACCTGTAGTTTGCCTCCCCCAGACCCCTCCTCAACCTCGCCACCCATATGCCTTTCTGGCTGACTGACACCTTCCTGTTGTAATGGCACCAGTTTACCTGATTTTAATTGCGGGCGAGTGCCCCCCTGGACATTAGTTAAGCTGTCGCCTGAGCTGCTGTCAACACACGCAGTGTAGAGCAATTCTTCAGGGACCAAGCCCAGCTGTGTCTGTGAGCATAGTCCACTCAGATCCACTGGCTCCTGTCTACTATTGGCACCATTTATTTCATGATTCATCTGAACACGCTCCTCTTTGTTTTCCTTGTTGTTGTTATTGTGGTTCTGGTTCTGGTTGTAATTTCTGATATTGTTATTATTGTTGACGTTGTGAACATTCTCCCCAAAAAATGGCAGAAAGTGGTGAGCCGAATATACCTGTTTACTTGGAGAAATCTGGGTAGAGGTTTTGATGGGTGCTGTCCATTGTGCCTGTGGTGCTGATCCTATGTGAAAGGGAGGGGGTGTGTAGAGGAGGCTAGTCCGTGGCTGGGAATGTGAGTCTGAGTCACTATCCCGTTCAGTTAGATTGAGCTCCATGGGGAATGAGAAGGGGTTTGCGATAACGAGATCCCTGTGAGTGACACCAGACTTAATTACACCAGCGTGTACCGAGGCTGCTATAGTGAGAGCGGTGATGGAAGAAAATATAGGGGTGACGATAGCTGACTCATTGTGAGCTGGCTCAGACTGAGGATGAGGAACATTGGCTCGAGCAGCCGATTCTGCTGCCTGTATTTCGTCATGGAATAAGGAAAATGAGCTAGTAGAATTTCTGTTTTTATAACCGGTTCCGTTAGATGGCAAACATAGACTATCCGTGATTGGGGGAAATTGGATGTCGAGATTACTCACTTCTGTGCTTCCCCTGGGACCTATAACGTTGGCTGAAAGTCCTCCCCCCACATCCATCCGCTGCAAACGACAACACCTCGTTCCGAGGAGAGACCCCCAGGGTAACCCCTTACTCTCTACAAGGGGTTGAGCGCTCTGTTCTCGGCCTGTCAACACTGATATTCTCTGTGGCGGAGCAGCCGGCTCCTTAAGCTTGGTTGTTAGATAAACAGAGGCCAAATCATTATCCAAATCATTTTTGTTCACGTGTTTGTTACCTTGTGCCTTCCATCCCTCCCTCCTCCTGCCCAGAACCATGGCATGCCCAGGACTGGGGCTGGCGTGGAGCCTGTCTCGGGTATGCCTGAAATAACAACCTGTGAGGGCCATGGCCCATTCAGTAATCCCGGGTGACTGGTAACATCTGGCTGCGCTGCCTGCGGTGGCTGAGGTGAGATAGCATGGGCAGGGACCTTGCATCACGCTCCTCCCCGTTCTCCCAATGGCTTTAGTAAACGAACGATTACAACCATCACTGGTGAGATCGATAACATTGTGACTACTTAAATGAGAACAAGCACCGGTGGCCACCTCGCCGGAGTCCAAAGCATTATTGCCCAAATGAGAGTGAGGAGGGCCCCATGGCAGCTGTCCAGGTGGTTGCTTAGCTGTAGATATTTGCTGTGTTGGGGGAAGTGGCCGGTGAAGGGTCCTTGTACACCTTTCAGAAGCCCCTCGAACGTCTTTAGCAATCTCCGACGACTCGCTTTCAGGTCCCTGGTGTTGGCCGCGCACAAAGACTCTCCCTGTGTCGGGTTTGGCGGGCGGCAGAGAGGGTGGTGACCGCGCGCAATCTCTAGTCCTTTGTATATACCGCTTTTTGGCCTTTTGAACCCACGAACAGAAAACAGGTGAAACAACGCCCCTCTCCCCACCGTTGCTCCTGCTCCTACCTGCAGGTTGGGGGTGCCTGACTCCATTCCACGGCCCTCTCGCACCTCCTTCTTCGGTGCACAACGGTTCAAAAGGGTCTCCGTGCGCCCCCTGCCATACAAAAGGACTCCACACCGGGAATGCTGGTTCCGATTGGAGCCGTCCCGATGGGAGACGTTGTAACGTACACCTGGGGCAGATCACCGAACCACTACTGCTCGCCAAGACCCAAGCTTCCCTTGGATGGCTCGGTGTCTCAGGGCAGGGTCCCGGGCTCCAACGACAGGTCCCTGTTAACTTCCCCGGGTTAACCGCGAACAAAGGGCTGAGGAGCAGGTGAAGAAGAAGTGGTGAGAGCAGGCTGGAACCCAGTAGCAGTGTAGCCATTAGTCTGGTAAGATCCTTTCTCCTTCCCCCTTTCTCCCTCTCACCACTCTCTCTTTCTCTCTCCCTCTCTCTCGCTCTCTTCCGAGTGCGTCTCTCTCTCTTCCGTCGCCGGCTAGGTAGCCAGCTCCAGCGGCACCGCCCGACACCTTCCCCCGTGCTCCCCCGTCTCTCCGTGGGCCCGGGAAGTTGGCATTTACTCGCTGTGTTCGGTAGAACTCGGTCTGTCGGCGTCAGGGGTGCAGCAACTCTCCCTTTCATTCATATCCAACATGGCTCTCAGCAGACCCTGGTGGTACTATCCATCCTCGCGTTACGCTCTCCTCCTCTCAACACCCCTCCCCCTCGCTGCTTTCTTCCTCCGCCTCCCTGGTTTATTCCAGCTCGCAGGGCTGTTAAACCATCGTAGCCGCCATAGCCACAACTGGAAGGAGACTCGGAACTATATCTCACTCGCATTCATATTTTAGTAAACCCATCTAAATCCATTCAATTGTATATAGGCTATAGCGGAACATAGTAGCAATGAAGCATATGAAACCTAATGGCATTTTTGGTAATAATTATAAACATGTAAGCTTTATTAAATATTCAATTATAACACAGGGGGCACTGTAAATTATATTTATTGTTGCACATTTTCTGTCACTTGTAGCCTGATACATTTCAAAGACAGTTAGGCCCATGTTATATAGCCTACAAAAAGGAATTGAGCCTCTCCATGACGTCATGCTCTGCCAACACATCGATGAGTAATTAGTAGGCTACCTATTCATTGCTTTTCCTGCGATGTGGTCATCACCCTTCACTTATTATTTGAATCAAACATGAATTCATATGAATATGACCAATATATTTCGTTGTATTTACAAAGTGAATTAAAAGTCGTTTATATGGAAATATCTTTCTTTTTTAAATTCCAAATTCAGTCACATAATCCATTCTGATGGTAAATTCTACAACCTAAAATGAAATCCCCACATTTTGGAAATGGCTGAGGGAGGGAAGGCGTGTCTGGCAGCCTTGACTTGCATCATCGGATGTGTTGTGGCACAAAATAGTTCTGCTATGAAAACCAATCTGTGTTTCTCTCAGTCTGGCTGTCGCCGCCGCCACGGTTGGAGCTGATCCACGCATGTTGAAATATTCATGCTCCAACCACAATAATAAAGTGCACAAAAAAAAATCAAAACCCTCGCGCTTTATGTTCTCGCTTCTATCCTTCTCTCGGAGCTGAGAACAGTAAGTAATTAGGCGCTAGGAAGCGAGGGCCAGGCAGTCAGCCATGTTGGGTATCATGGCTTGCCATGCCTGCACACCAACAATAATTGCTGTGAAAAGTAGGTTAGGTTATACTGGCGAGCCGCCCTGTCCGTGATTAGGACAGATACATGTCGACACGCGCAAAGTCGTCTAGACAAACTGGCGCTTGTAATATTATACTGAAATAGTGGGATGAAGAAAATCCAAGTAGGCTACATTACAGGCTACGATTCCATGATTTCCCTACGTTTAATATAAATAATGTATCCGGATATAAACACATTTTCGTATTAATGGAAAGTACCTGAAATGTGAAGTGACACCAAAGCGGGGTGCTGTAAAATTGTATCTGTTCATAATGTAGCCTAAAACTCTGAGCCATGGAGTACTACTATATGTTCAGCATTTCACCCAAGCTCAGTGTCAATATCATTAACTTAAGAAAAAGGGAAGTAATGAAACGAGACAAAAACTTGATGGGATGGATCAGCATGCAATGGGACATTTCAGCATTACAAAACCATGGACCGCGTCCATTTAAACAATGCTGAAAGAAGCCTACACTAGGAAGCCCTGTCGAACACTTTAACCAAATAACTGTACGTTTGGGCAGTCCACACCGTGGATTTCTTTCCGAGGAGAAATGACTAAGCCAACATGTTGGGTCATTTTTAGTAGCGCCATGACCGACCTGATTATATACAGCACCATGGACAGCGGCGTTCCAAATCAGCCTGCTGCATCACTCGGCCCATTTAAGTCTACATAAGACATGTTAAATGATCATTCTTACTCAAAACATTTCACAAATATTAGCTTTTACAAAATTGTAGGAAATTACACAAAAATAATACAGGCCCAGGCTGTGTTATGCAGAGGCCAACCAACTACGCAACATTGCTCTGGCAATGCAACATTCATTTTTAAGAGCAGTAATTAGTCAGCTATATACACTCCTCTTGGTTAATGCACGTTTAGCCCTACGCGGGTGCTTATGTATGTGCACGCATGCGTTTTAGAATGTATAGACACAGCACCCTTTTCAAGATGCGGGTGTGTCCAAATTTAGCTGCTTGGCTCCCCTCCACGCAACGGTGGATCAATAAGCTCTGACTCCTCAATGGGGGGGTCTCCTAACTGCGCAAGCCGCCATGCAAGACCCTGCTTTCCAACGGTGCGAGTTGCCATGGGAACAGTGAAAGTGGGGGTACTTTTAGCCTCTGGTGGATTATACCCCTCGGAGGGGTTGAGTGTGCAGGGAGGGAGGGTGGTGTTGAGGCTTTCTTCACTCATTTTGCCTGCCAGTCACATACTCCGTAATTGCAGGCCCCCGGCCCCTCTCTCCTTGTCTGACCAGGCCCCGTGCCACAGTCGCCAGATCCTTCCCCCTCCCTGAAATCCTGAGCGGCAGGTGGTAGCGGAGGCCCGGTGTGCATCTGGCCTCGACCGGAAATGATGAGGCAGTAATACATTCATGAGATGTGACGGAGGTGTGATTGGGACGGACATAGATTAACGGGTAATCGTGTCGTTTGCCAGCCAATCGCCTGTTGTCATTTACATCTACAATTTATGCTAGAGGAGGAGGACAAGGCCCTACCCGTCCTGTCACTCAGACAGGTTGACACAGAGGGTCGCTATCCGGGAAGCCCCCCTCCTTCCCTCCCCTCTCTCTGTACAAGTCACGATGCCATATGGCGACAGCTGCGTGGCATGTGCGGGGTGATTGTGTGATTCTTGCCACAGTTTATTGGGCCTGTGGTTGCGTGTGAATAATAAGCCTCAGCAGGCTTCACTGACTTGAATAGCATACCAAACAGCCATCAAAAGATAAAGGGCCCTTAGCTCTCCTTGATCTCACAGTTGATTAGTGACCATTCATGTATTCATTGGTCCAGACTCAAGTTCTATTGCAACCTGTTTCCCTATCACGTGCAAGGTGTGTGCTTTCCTTCCCTTGCCTTCAATAGAGTCTAAATCAAAAGGATGATGATGTCATTCATTATTTGAGGAGATTAGCCATATGTGATTCAACCACAGGGCCCCTAGGCCTATGTTCATTATCTGACTGCTAGTTTTATAGATTCAGACAGGGACCTAGAGTTTGCCCAATTTGATCATGATATTACTGATCTGCTTGCTCTGCCATCCTACAGCGAGGGAAGAAAGTATTTGATTGACCTGCTGATTTTGTACGTTTGCCCACTGACAAAGAAATGATCCGTCTATAATTTTAATGGGAGGTTTATTTGAACAGTGAGAGACAGAATAACAACAAAAAATCCAGAAAAAACACATGTCAAAAATGTTATAAATTGATTTGCATTTTAATGAGGGAAACAAGTATTTAACCCCTCTGCAAAACATGACTTAGTACTTGGTGGCAAAACCCTCGTTGGCAATCACAGAGGTCAGACGTTTCTTGTAGTTGGCCACCAGGTTTGCACACATCTCAGGAGCAGTTTTGTCCCACTCCTCTTTGCAGATCTTCTCCAAGTCATTAAGGTTTCGAGGCTGACGTTTGGCAACTCGAACCGACAGCTCCCTCCACAGATTTTCGATGGGATTAAGGTCTGGAGACTGGCTAGGCCACTCCAGGACCTTAATGTGCTTCTTCTTGAGCCACTCCTTTGTTGCCTTGGCCATGTG
Organism: Oncorhynchus nerka; assembly: GCF_034236695.1. Lineage (NCBI taxonomy): Eukaryota > Metazoa > Chordata > Actinopteri > Salmoniformes > Salmonidae > Oncorhynchus > Oncorhynchus nerka. The sequence goes on from NC_088402.1 coordinate 54,763,174, forward strand.
TTTTGGGTCATTGTCATGCTGGAATACCCATCCACGACCCATTTTCAATGCCCTGGCTGAGGGAAGGAGGTTCTCACCCAAGATTTGACGGTACATGTCCCCGTCCATCATCCCTTTGATGCGGTGAATTTGTCCTGTCCCCTTAGCAGAAAAACACCCCCAAAGCATAATGTTTCCACCTCCATGTTTGAGGGTGGGGATGGTGCTCTTGGGGTCATAGGCAGTATTCCTCCTCCTCCAAACACGGTGAGTTGAGTTGATGCCAAAGAGCTCCATTTTGGTCTCATCTGACCACAACACTTTCACACAGTTGTCCTCTGAATCATTCAGATGTTCATTGGCAAACTTCAGACGGGCATGTATATGTGCTTTCTTGAGCAGGGGGGACCTTGCGGCACTGCAGGATTTCAGTCCTTCACGGCACAGTGTTACCAATTGTTTTCTTGGTGACTATGGTCCCAGCTGCCTTGAGATCATTGACAAGATCCTCCCGTGTAGTTCTGGGCTGATTCCTCACCGTTCTCATGATCATTACAATTCCACGAGGTGAGATCTTGCATGGAGCCCCAGGCCGAGGGAGATTGACAGTTATTTTGTGTTTCTTCCATTTGCGAATAATCGCACCAACTGTTGTCACCTTCTCACCAAGCTGCTTGGCGATGGTCTTGTAGCCCATTCCAGCCTTGTGTAGGTCTACAATCTTGTCCCTGACATCATTGGAGAGCTCTTTGGTCTTGGCCATGGTGGAGAGTTTGGAATCTGATTGATTGATTGCTTCTGTGGACAGGTGTCTTTTATACAGGTAACAAACTGAGATTAGGAGCACTCCCTTTAAGAGTGTGCTCCTAATCTCAGCTCATTGCCTGTATAAAAGACACCTGGGAGCCAGAAATCTTTCTGATTGAGAGGGGGTCAAATACTTATTTCCCTCATTAAAATGCAAATCAATTTATAACATTTCTGACATGCGCTTTTCTGGATTTTCTTGTTGTTATTCTGTCTCTCACTGTTCAAATAAACCTACCATTAAAATTATAGACTGATCATTTCTTTGTCAGTGGGCAAATGTACAAAATCATCAGGGGATCAAATACTAAACAAATTGGACAGATTTCTCTGTCAAATAAACATATAAAGCAAATAGAATGAAAATCTCTTGATATGATGAAGAGAGCAGCAGGATACCTTACACACACACACACACACATAAAGCAAATAGAATGAAAATCTCTTGATATGATGAAGAGAGCAGCAGGATCCCTTACACACACACACACACACACACACACACACACACACACACACACACACACACACACACACACACAGGTCACAGAGTTTTGTTTATAAAAATAGTGGGAGGATGAAGGGAGAGTGGTAGGGAAAGAGAAGTTAATGTTCAGTGTGGGCAAACAACAGTAAACAAATATTTTACAGACTGTGAGAGTCTGTGTGTGTGTGTGTGGGGGGGGGTTATGGGCCAGCTGTGTGTCCTCTCTTAGTCAGCCAGTGACCCAAATCACGGAATAGAGAGAGAGAGAGAGAGAGAGAGAGGTGTGGGGGTGAAGCGTGGGAGAGAGAGTGAGTTGACATTTAAAAAAAGAGAATGAGGAAAATGAATTCACAGCAGAAATACATAAAACCTTACATATTCCCTACAGTCTCTGAACAGCCTCCATCACCATTGCTCTCTCTCTCACTACACATGCACAACTCCCCAAGCACATTCCCATAGAATGTATCAAACTGCAAATATTCTAATGAATGTGAACATTCAGGTAAAACACGGATGTAAAAATTCCATTGAATGAAATCATTCACTTTAAGGGAACATTCAGGACATAAATCCACATTGGCATATTACCAACGCCAGATCAAATTGAATCCTCAAAATACAACGTAGAAACACAGAGTCACTGTAATAGATATAGATTGAGATCTACACTGAGCGTACAAAACATTAGGAACACCTTCCCAGTATTGAGTTGCATCCCTTTTTGCCCTCAGGACAGCCTCAATTCATCTGAGCATGGACTCTACAAGGTGTGGAAAGCGTTCCACAGGGATGCTGGCCCACGTTGACTCCAATGCTACCCACAGTTGTGTCAAGTTGGCTGGATGCCCTTTGGGTGGTGAATCATTTTTGATACACACGGGAAACTGTTGAGCATGAAAAACCCTGCAGCGATGAAGTTCTTGACACTCTCAAACCGGTGCGCCTGGCACCTACTACCATACCCCGTTCAAAGACACGTAAATCTTGCCCATTCATCCTCTGAATGGCACACATAAGCAATCCATGTCTGAGTTGTCTCAAGACTTAAAAATCCTTCTTTAACTCGTCTCGTCCCCTTCAGCTACACTGACTGAAGTGGATTTAACAAGTGACGTCAATAAGGGATCACAGCTTTCACCTGGATTCACCTGGTCAGTCGATGTCATGGAAAGAGCAGGTGTTCTTAATGTTTTGCACTCCGTGTATATCAGTAGGCTTTATGAGATCATGAGATTCAAGAGCACTATAATGGGGGCATTGCCACCTGAGACTTACCCCACACCAGTGTGTTGCCAGTGTTCATATTAAAAGTTCTGTTGTTTTTTGGGGGTGGGAAACTGTTTTTTTCCCCATCGGGAGTGTGACACTAAAGACATGAGGCGAGCAGAATCAACAACCTATGCATCAACAAGACTTTGTGAGAAGGTGGTAAATGGGCAAGACAAAATATTTCAGTGCCTTTGGACGTGGTATGGTAGTAGGTACATAACAACGGATAACTGTGAACGATTATCACCTTGAGGGGGTGGTAATCGTCCACCTTGAGAGGGTGGTAATCGTCCATCTTGAGAAGGTGGTAATCGTCCACCTTGAGAGGGTGGTAATCGTCCACCTTGAGAAGGTGGTAATCGTCCACCTTGAGAAGGTGACAATCGTCCACATTGAGAAGGTGGTAATCGTCTACCTTGAGAAGGTGGTAATCGTCTACCTTGAGAAGGTGGTAATCGTCTACCTTGAGAAGGTGGTAAACGTCTACCTTGAGAAGGTGGTAATCGTCCACCTTGAGAAGGTGACAATCGTCCACATTGAGAAGGTGACAATCGTCCACATTGAGAAGGTGGTCATCGTCTACCTTGAGAAGGTGGTAATCGTCTACCTTGAGAAGGTGGTAATCGTCCACCTTGAGAGGGTGGTAATCGTCCACCTTGAGAAGGTGGTAATCGTCCACCTTGAGAAGGTGACAATCGTCCACATTGAGGTGGTAATCGTCCACATTGAGAAAGGTGACAATCGTCCACATTGAGAAGGTGGTAATCGTCTACCTTGAGAAGGTGGTAATCGTCTACCTTGAGAAGGTGGTAATCGTCTACCTTGAGAAGGTGACAATCGTCCACATTGAGAAGGTGACAATCGTCCACATTGAGAAGGTGGTCATCGTCTACCTTGAGAAGGTGGTAATCGTCTACCTTGAGAAGGTGGTAAACGTCTACCTTGAGAAGGTGGTAATCGTCCACCTTGAGAAGATCGTAATCGTCTACCTTGAGAAGGTGGTAATCATCTACCTTGAGAAGGTGGTAAACGTCTACCTTGAGAAGGTGGTAATCGTCCACCTTGAGAAGGTGACAATCGTCCACATTGAGAAGGTGGTAATCGTCCACATTGAGAAAGGTGACAATCGTCCACATTGAGAAGGTGGTAATCGTCCACATTGAGAAGGTGGTAATCGTCTACCTTGAGAAGGTGGTAATCGTCCACCTTGAGAAGGTGACAATCGTCCACATTGAGAAGGTGGTCATCGTCTACCTTGAGAAGGTGGTAATCGTCTACCTTGAGAAGGTGGTAATCGTCCACCTTGAGAAGGTGACAATCGTCCACATTGAGAAGGTGACAATCGTCCACATTGAGAAGGTGACAATCGTCTACCTTGAGAAGGTGGTAATCGTCTACCTTGAGAAGGTGGTAATCGTCTACCTTCAGAAGGTGACAATCGTCCACCTTGAGAAGATAGTAATCATCTACCTTGAGAAGGTGGTAATCGTCTACCTTGAGAGGGTGATAATCGTCCACCTTGAGAGGGTGATAATCATCCACCTTGAGAAGGTAGTAATCGTCCACCTTGAAAAGGTAGTAATAGTAATCGTCCACCTTGAAAAGGTAGTAATCTTCCACCTTGAAAAGGTAGTAATCGTCCACCTTGAGAGGGTGATAATCCTTGCCCTAAGTCAGAGCAGATCCACTGAGGCCAGGGCCCAGTGAGACACTGCAGCCGGACCTTGGAGGTGGAAACACAAAAGTCTGAGCCTTTTTGGTAAAACACCTAAGTCTCAGGTGGAAAGTTGCCATAACTACCAGGTCTGAGAGTTAGCAGAGCCACGGCGCTGTCAGGCTGGATCTAACCCTAACTGGATCACAGTCAAGTGAGATCAGGGTGGATGGAGGATCCCTATCACACTACTGTGGTCTGGGTTGCATCAGCCTGGCACCTGGCGGCCTCCGGCCCGGGTCACACTGGATCCATTTCAGACGGGAACCTGACTAATCCAAAATGGATCAGCAGCAGCTGAATGGACGGATCTCCATCTCTAGGCCTTTATGGGACTTTATTAGCATTAACTAAGGAAGTGTATTATCCCTATAAGCAGAGCTATTCAACTAGGGTCCTGGAGGGCTTGAACCCAGCAGGGCGTCCTCGCAGCCCCGGCCTCATGCTGACTGTAAATCATTATTGCTGGATGTGCAGTTAGTTTGATATAGGAGCTTCCTAACCACGTGGATGGTTAAGAGGATATTGGATTAAACCAAAGTGCTGTGAGAAGATCAATACCCATGAACAGTAATGTGATCTGATCAGATATAGTATTAAGCAGCCTTCGGCCTATTTTCTTGGCCCGTGAATATGTGAAGAGGGTAGACCTATGCGCGCACTTACATGCACATGCGTACATAAACATGTCTGATAGAACAAAATCAGGAAATACATAATTATACACAGTTATAATCATAATGTACGAATTCAGGGATTCATTCAAACAATGGATGGTCTGTCACATTTGCTCACAATTAGGTATCCAGTACACAGCAAATCATGTTCAACCAATTCCCTATTTTGTATTCAACCAGGGTAGAGCAAGGAGGAGAGAAAGGAAAGGGAGCAACAGAACGAGAGCGGCAGGGAGAGGGAGAGGGAGAAAAAGGGCTGGATGACAGCTGTTGCATGAGGAGTTTATCTGATTCAATCTATCCATCTCCGGGCCCCTGCCTCTACCATCAACCAACCCCCACAGTCACACGCTCTCCTCTCACCACACCCTGCACATTCAAAGGCACTCTGGGACACGCTCAACAGGAGCCACGTTCCCTTGAAAATAACCTGCTGCGTTATAAAAGACAATTTATATTATCTTTCAGTAGAATCCCTTCCTCACAGTAACCACTCCCTCAGAGGATCTGTGACTCATATAAGAAGCACATTAAGTAGGAAATATCCCGGATGTTCCGACTGATATCAGTCATTATGTTGTTTGTGTTAGACATCATTTGAGTCGCCTGGCACTGTGACAGTGTCTGGCTGCTCCTCAGCCTCAGTTAGCCCCCCTCCAACCCCCAGTCTCATCCTGTCATTTCCTGGCTCGGTTGGGTATGCCCAGCCACAGTCAGTCAAAGCACTTAAATACTCATCAATATCAGTAGCCCAGCCTACTCCCTCACTCCCTCTATTTCTCCCACCCTCCTGTGCTCTCTCTCTCAATTCAATTCAATTCAAGGGCTTTATTGGCATGGGAAACATGTGTTAACATTGCCAAAGCAAGTGAGCAAGTCTCTCTCTCTCTCTCTCTCCCTGGCAACCACAAAGAATCACTCTACACTCGTGAGCATCCCTGACCTCAATTCATCTCTCTGTTTTCTCCGTCCTTTAAGACAGCAGATTTGCTCATAGCGATGACTGCGTGCTCTCCTTTCCCTTTCTGTATCCATCCCTCCGTTTCTGAACTGCTTTCATGTTCACGTCTCTTTTTCTCTCTCTCCTCCCTCTATTGTCTCTGGCCAACCGAGGCCCGAGGGGAGTGATTGACAAGCAGGCAGGGTAGGAGAATTGGAACGCTTTGATAGGAGGAGATGCAAAGCAAGGCCGGTGGACTGTCAGGTGGCTAAAATATCTGTCAGTAGAGCTCCACCCTGTGGCAATGTTCGTGTACTGCACCACCCCTGCCTGGTCTCGTCAGACTTCTAGTCCAGACTCTTTTAACTCATTGGCAGTGGGGAATGGGAACACACGCACACACTTCTGCACACACACACACACGCGCACAAATCATTTTCAAACTGGAATAACCAGGCCATTCCCAGAAAAGAAAAAAAGCTGAAGTCGTAGCATTGCGTCATGTTGGACCAGAACTCTAGACAGTCGGATGGAAATCTGTGTATGTGCTAACTCACAGATATGAAAGAGCATGGGGGGGGGACAGGGGGGACGTATATTCCCCTGCTAAATGGATGAACAGATGTTAGAAACAGCCGATTCCCCACACAAAGGCCGTGTAACACTGAACTTGGTGTCACACCCTGGAAAACTCTGCCTGCCTCAAGAGCTTTGGTCTGACGTCAGAAAACCTTGTCCCAATCAGAAGGACTCGTTCTTACATTGCTACGGTGTGCCCTAATGAATTGGACCCGTGGTGGCTGTGTTGGGAGGAGAGCAAACAGCTGCAGCCCGAGGAGAGCTCCAAGGCCAGCTGTTCCCGTCTCATTATGGGGGGGGGGTCAAAAGGACACCAGCGGAGGGAAAAAAAGAATCACTCAATTTGACAAACAGAGAGCATAGAGCATGATGTGGCAGGACCAGCTAATGACGAAGAGAGGGGCTGAACCACCAATTACTCTCTATAGCCGTCAATGTGGATACGTTTCTAATTGCGTGGCCCCGGCGTCCATTTTAATTGCCTTGCGTGAACTTGAGCATCCACGTATCTTTTTATATAAGCGCTACGATGGGGGAAGTGATCTGATATGGCCTACAAATTAATTATACTCATAACCAATTATTTCCGTAATCCCCAGGCGTTACGCAACCATCTATATAGACTTGGCCCGTAACTCATCACACTTAACATGAACAAATAGCTGCACACGGTGCTGCAATGTGGTACACACACACACCTTAACACGCATCTCAACACACACGGCAGCGGGGTCACCGAGGTCAACACTCATTTATTGATCTAGGTGGAAAATATATTGGCCCAATGCACAGTTGACAACATTGTGGGAGAGAGTGAGAGTCCGTGTAAAGCTCGGGTCACCATAGAAACACAAAAAACGTACACAATAACAACAGTCCGAGATATGGCACAGAGCGACAATGGAGAACTGGGATCTGGGACAGTACTGTATAGTACTTTGGCACAACAGAAGTACTGTGGTGGTGGTGGGTTAGTCTATGTCACATGTAGCATTCCATATATATATTGTGGTATCCCAGGAGGTCTACCCCGGGGGATGGTAATAGAGGGGAGGTACGTGAGGCGACGTTGGCTCCCTCTGCTGGGAATACGGGAGCTGGGCACCCCGACACGGACAGCTCTAAGTGGAGGTGATTAGAGGAAAGTGCCAACCAGCCGTGGAGGCCAAACACTAGCAGCATACCACTGCTGGCTTGCTTCTGAAGCTAAGCAGGGTTGGTTCGGGTCAGTTCCTGGATGGGAGACCAGATGCTGCTGGAAGTGGTGTTGGAGGGCCAGTAGGAGGCACTCTTTCCTCTGGTCTAAAAACAGGGTTCTAAAAACAGGGTTTTAATTGGGGGGGATGAAAGCCTAATAGCTACAGTACAGTAGTAAAAGTGACATTTATATGTGTATTTCATGTAGGGGATAGGCTAGTGATAATTTACGGCAGTTATTAGGCCTTATATATTTGGGGGCTATATTCGGGGTTCTGGTCAGTTCCTGGATGGGAGACCAGATGCTGCTGGAAGTGGTGTTGGAGGGCCAGTAGGAGGCACTCTTTCCTCTGGTCTAAAAACAAAATATCCCAATGCCCCAGGGCAGTGATTGGGGACACTGCCATGTGTAGGGTGCAGTCTTTTGGATTGGACGTTAAACGGGGGTCCTGACTCTCTGAGGTCATTAAATATCCCATGGCACTTATTGTAAGAGTAGGGGTGTTAACCCTGGTGTCCTGGCTAAATTCCCAACCTGGCCCTCCAACTATCACGGTCACCTAATAATCCCCAGTTTACAATTGGCTCATTCATCCCCCTCCTCTCCCCTGTAACTATTCCCCAGGTCGTTGCTGCAAATGAGATTGTGTTCTCAGTCAACTTACCTGGTAAAATAACGGATAATTTTTAAAATTTATTTGACATTTATTTAACCAGGCAAGTCAGTTAAGAACAAATTCTTATTTTCAATGACAGCCTAGGAACAGTGGGTTAACTGCCTGTTCAGGGGCAGAACGACAGATTTGTACCTTGTCAGCTCGGGGGTTTGAACTCGCAACGTTCCGGTTACTAGTCCAACGCTCTAACCACTAGGCTACCCTGCCGCCCCAAAAGGAGCATGGTGGCACACCGCGGGTGAGAGACGGACACCGGTTAAGAGAGAGAAGGAAGACCGAGCAATTTCTTTGATATATTTGTTTTTGCGGACTAATGCCCCCCCTGTCTCTGTGTCAATCTCTGCACGCTCAACCCAACACCCCACGGTTTACCACAATATATATATATATATATATATATATAATACTGACACAGCCAGTTCCAATGAAATATATATATTTGTATTATTCAAGTAGGAGGGGAAGGGAGAAGGGGACAGTAAATGGCTCATGGTGGCCAGGAGCAATATCTAGTGATGAGGACAGGGGCAGTGCTTACACTGTGTACATACAGTGTGTGTAAATACTGTATCTATGGCTCTAGGGCAGTGTCTGTTAGCGGAATAGTGTCTATGGTATCGTAGAAGGGAAGACCGAAGACAGGCAGATGTTCATTGTTTCAAAGGCAGTGAGGGTCTCTGGTAGATGCTGCATCTGTGGTGCATCAGAGATACTGGTGATACGTCTGGGGAGACCAAGGCTTCACACAGGGGTGCAAATTATCTCTACAGTTTCTTTCATCAACAGTAAATAGACTGGGTGTAATACCAGGTGTATGTCACATATACATAAGAGGACTGGGGGGGATAAAAGCCTAATAGCTACAGTACAGTAGTAAAAGTGACATTTATATGTGTATTTCATGTAGGGGATAGGCTAGTGATAATTTACGGCAGTTATTAGGCCTTATATAGTTGGAGTATTTGGGGGCATTTGTTGGGGCTACAGTTGGGGTATTTTGGGGGCATTTGTTGGGGCATGTTGGGGGCTACAGTTGGGGTATTTTGGGGGCATTTGTTGGGGCATGTTGGGGCTACAGTTGGGGTATGTTGGGGCTACAGTTGGGCTATATTCGGGGCTACAGTTGGGGTTATATTCGGGGCTACAGTTGGGGCTATAGTTGGGGCTATATTCTGGGCTACAGTTGGGGCTATATTCGGGGCTACAGTTGGGGCTATATTCGGGGCTACAGTTGGGGTATGTTGGGGCTATTGGGGCTATATTCGGGGCTACAGTTGGGGCTATATTGGGGCTACAGTTGGGGTATGTTGGGGCTATATTCGGGGCTACCGTTGGGGCTATATTTGGGGCATGTTGGGGCTATATTCGGGGCTACAGTTGGGGTATGTTGGGGCTATATTCGGGGCATGTTGGGGCTATATTCGGGGTATGTTGGGGCTATATTCGGGGCTACAGTTGGGGCTATATTCGGGGCTACAGTTGGGGCTATATTCGGGGCTACAGTTGGGGCTATATTCGGGGCATGTTGGGGCATGTTGGGGCTACAGTTGGGGCTATAGTTGGGGCTACAGTTGGGGTATGTTGGGGCTACAGTTGGGGTATGTTGGGGCTATATTCGGGGCTACAGTTGGGGTATTTTTGGCTATAGCTGCCGGATGGGAGGAAGGTGAAGAGTATCCAACGCGCGATGATAGAGCTCTCTCAGTGCTCTCAACAACTGCAGCCGACAGAACATCTGATTGAAGAGGTGAGGCAACGGCTCCTTTAGAGAAGGGAAGAGAGGGGGACAGAGAGAGAGAGAGAGAGACAGATTGAGGTTAAATGTTATGGACTATACTATGAACTTTAGTCCGTTTAAATCCAAGTCAGCTGTGCTTTCTGCCAGTACGCCATGTTTTCAGGCCTGGTATGAATGACCCGAGGCTATAAACACATGGATCTCTGTGTGTCAAACAATAGGGGGCATCACACATGCAAACATTTATTTAGTTCTACATACTGCGAGACACATGCTCTAACAGTGTACTGTCCACTAACTCTAACCTAATTTAACTACCAGACAGACAGAGGTAAAATGGCTGGTTTACTCACCCCAAGGACGTGGACTCTGTTGTAATAGGAGCTAAAATCCTTACTGAGAGACACCAGGAACTTGCAGATCTGGGAGACACATTGCACACGCATTAAACATACATTGAATGAGCATTCATTCACCTATATCAACTAGGACCGGGACGATACCAGTATCGCGATACTCGTTAGTATCGTAGCAAGGAAACTAAACATGAAGCGGAAGGAAACTAAACATGAAGCGGAAGGAAACTAAACATGAAGCGGAAGGAAACTAAACATGAAGCGGAAGGAAACTAAACATGAAGCGGAAGGAAACTAAACATGAAGCGGAAGGAAACTAAACATGAAGCGGAAGGAAACTAAACATGAAGCGGACCAAACTTCTTCAGGAAAACGGCGCTAATGTTGGAAACAAACATCGTTATGTTGTCATCCAGAGTCACATTTATTTATTTTCCAAGTTACAGCACACACTATTTGACATACTGCAGGTTTATAAAGGGTCAAAGAGTTTGGTCTGCTTTGTGTTTTCATTTTTGCCATCAACTGATATTTCAATACACTACAAATATATCCTTTTAAAACCTCACCTGTTCAGTCTTCAGGTTCACTCTGGCCCCTCCATCACACTCCAACGCCTGTCCTGATTGGTCGAGAAGCTCAGAGAATGGAATGAGGTAATTGAACAGAAGAAGCCACTCCCCCTGTGAAACAGAAAGAGAGACACAGTCTCTAGAGGACCTAAGTAGAAATTAAACACAGATATTCACAAAGCGTCTCGGAGTAGAAGTGTGATCTAGGATCAGGTATCCTATCAGGATCAGGTATCCACCATCTAGTCCATCTAGTTATGACCTAAAAAGGTCAAACTGAAAATATCTATTTTTTTACCTCCAATTTCATGGTATCCGATTGGTAGTTACAGTCTTGTCTCATCGCTACTACTCCCGTACAGACTTGGGAGAGGCGACGGTTGGGAGCCATGCGTCCTCCGAAACACAACCCAACCAAGCCGCACTGCTTCTTGACACAATGCCCACTTCACCCGGAAGCCAGCCGCACCAATGTGTCGGAGGAAACACCATACACCTGGCAACCGTGTCAGCGTGCACTACGCCCGGCCCGCCACAGGAGTCTCTAGTGCACAATGGGACAAGGACATCCCTGCCGGCCAAACCCGACTCTAACAATTGTACGCCACCCCATGGGTCTCCCGGGTGCGGCCGGCTGCGACAGAACCTGGACTCGAACCCAGAACCTCTAGTGGCACAGCTAGCACTGCGATGCAGTGCCTTAGACCACTGCACCCCTCGGGAGGTCCCAGGTCAAACTGATCCTTGATCAGCACACCTACTGTGGGCCTACCTCTTCTTTTAGAGCTGAGAAGTCCAACTGGGAGCCCTCTGGGATTTCAGGGTAAAGTCCTGTGGGAGGCAAATACATGGGAACTGAACATCCACCGTGACAATAAACACATAGTACAATCAAGGTTGTTTATATTGCTTGGTGTGGACTAGTACTCATATACAACATGGTAGTTTGTGGTCCTGTGTGGCTCAGTCGGTAGAGCATGGCGTTTGCAACATCACGGGTCGTGGATTCGATTCCCGCTGGGGCCACGAACACACAAAATGTATGCACATATGACTAAGTCGCTTTGGATAAAAGCTTCTGCTAAATAGTATGTAAATATGGTTCACGGCGTCGTGGCTGAACAACATCAACATACAGCTGGCTGGTTATACGATGTACCGGCAGGATAGAACAGCGGCGGTCTATGTACTTTTTGTAAAAAAAAACAGCTGGTGCACGATATCTAAGGAAGTCTCGAGCTATTGCTCGCCTGAGGTAGAGTATCTCATGATAAGCTGTAGACCACATTACCTACCGAGAGAGTTTTCATATATATTCTTTGTAGCTGTTTACATACCACCACAGTCAGAGGCTGGCACTAAAGACAGCATTGAATGAGCTGTATTCCACCATAAGCAAAAAGAAAACGTTCACCCAGCACTCCTAGTAACCGGGGACTTTAATGCAGGGAAACTTAAATCAGTTTTACCAAATTTCTATCAGCATGTTAAATGTGCAACCAGAGGGAAAAGAACTCTGTACCACCTATACTCCACACACAGAGATACATTCAAAGCTCTCCCTCGCCCTCCATTTGGCAAATCTGACCATAATTCCATCCTCCTGATTCCTGCTTACAAACAAAAACTAAAGCAGGAAGCACCAGGGACTAGATCAATAAAAAAGTGGTCAGATGAAGCAGATGTTAAGCTACAGGACCGTTTTGATAGCACAGACTGGAATATGTTCCAGGATTCTTCCAATGGCATTGAGGAGTACAGCATATCTGCCACTGGCTTCATCAATAAGTGCACTGATGACGTCGTCCCCACAGTGACCGTACGTACATACCCCAACCAGAAACCATGGATTACAGGCAGCATCCGCACTGAGCTAAAGGCTAGAGTTGCCGCTTTCAAGGAGCGGGAAATCCCTCTATGCCCTCCGACGAACCATCAAACAGGCAAAGCGTCAATATAGGACTAAGATCGAGTCGTACTACACCGGTTCCGACGCTCTTTGGATGTGGCAGGCCTTGCAAACCATTACAGACTACAAAGGGAAGCACAGCCGAGAGCTCACCAGTGACACAAGCCTACCGGACAAGCTGAACTACTTCTATGCTCGCTTAGAGGCAAATAACACTGAAACATGCATGAGAGCACCAGCTGTACCGGAAGACTGTGTTATCACCCACTCCGCAGCCGATGTAAGACCTTTAGACAGGTCAACATTCACAAGGCCGCAGGGCCAGACAGATTACCAGGATGTGTACTGCGAGCATGTGCTGACCAACTAGCAAGTATCTTAACTGACATTTTCAACCTCTCCCTGTCCAAGTCTAATACCAACATGTTTCAAGCAGACCACCATAGTGCCTGTGCCCAAGAATACTAAGGTAACCTGCCTAAATGACTACCAATCCGTAGCCCTTACGTCTGTAGCCATTAAGTGCTTTGAAAGGCTGGTCATGGCTCACATCAACACCATCATCCCAGAAACCCTAGACCCACTCCAATTAACATACCGCCGCAATAGATCTACAGATGATGCAATCTCGATTGCACTCCACACTGCCCTTTCGCACTTGGACAAAAATAACACCTATGTGAGAATGCTATTCATTGACAACAGCTCAGCGTTCAACACCACAGTGCCCTCAAAGCTCATCAATAAGCTAAGGACCCTGGGACTAAACACCTCCCTCTGTAACTGGATCCTGGACTTCCTGACGAGCCGCCCCCAGGTGGTAAGGGTAGGTAACAACACATGCGCAACGCTAATCCTCAACACAGGGGCCCCTCAGGAGTGTGTGCTCAGCCCCTCCTGTACTCCCTGTTCACTCATGACGGCACGGCCAGGCACGACTCAAACACCCTCATTAAATTTGCCAACGACACAACAGTGGTAGGCCTGATCACCGACAACAACAAGGCAGCCTATTGGGAGGTCAGAGACCTGGCTGTGTGGTGCCAGGACAACAACCTCTCCCTCAACGTGATCAAGACAAAGGAGATGATTGTGGACTACAGGAAAAAGAGGACTGAGCACACCAGGAGACTAAAAATATTTGGCATGGGTCCTCAGATCCTCAAAAGGTTCTACAACTGCACCATCGAGAGCATACTGGTTGCGTCAATGCCTGGTATTGCAACTGCTCAGCCTCTGACCGCAAGGCACTACAGAGGGTAGTGTGAACAGCCCAATACATCACTGGGGCCAAGCTTCCTGCCATCCAGGACCTCTATACCAGGTGGTGTCAGAGAAAGGCCCTAAAAATTGTCAAAGACTCCAGCCACCCTAGTCATAGACTGTTCCCTCTGCTACCGCACGGCAAGCAGTACCGGAGCGCCAAGTTTAGGTCCAAAAGGCTTCTAAACAGCTTCTACCCCCAAGCCATAAGACTTCTGAACATCTAATCAAATGGCTACCCCCCCCCTCCCCTCAACACCACTGACACACTCTGTTGTCATCTATGCATAGTCACTTTAATTAACTCTACCTACATGTACATACTACCTCAACTAACCGGTGACACCACACATTGACTCTGTACCGGCACCCCCCTGCTCTTTAATTACTTGTTACTTTTTTGATCTCTTATTCGTATCTGTATTTTTTGTAACTGCACTGTTGGTTAGAGCCTATAAGTAAGCATTTCACTATAAGGTCTACTACAGCTGTTGTATTCGGCGCATATGACTAATACAACTTGGATTGATTTGATATTGGTAGTGTATGTACAACTGTGTGGTTCCGTTGGCTGTGGAGGTGTTAGATTGTGGTTGGACTAGAAATATACAGTACCGTGAGTCACTACAGATAAGCCAGTCAGTCACGTCTACTAAATGACCATATCATCATCGTGTTGCCTTGCGTGTCTCACCCTTCTCCATGCCTCGCTCGTAACTGTCAAAGAGGGTGTGGAGCCGAGCACAGTTGTACATGACAAAGACTCCGCCTCTGGGGCCTTTGGTGGACACACTGCCTTCCCTCTGCACGTCCAGGGTGACCTGTGTGTTAAAACAGTTGTCAGTCTGACAGTCAGCTCTGACTCAACACAACACCAGCCAGGCACAAGCCCCCTGGAGAGCAAGGTAGGCCAGCACGCTACCAGTTCACACACACACACACATGATTATCGGTGTGTACAACTGCACACACACACACACACATAAACACAATGCCCACTTAACCCGGAAGCTAGCCGCACCAATGTGTCGGAGGAAACACCATAGACATGGCGAACGTGTCAGCATGCACAATGCCCGGCACGCCACAGGAGTCGCTAGTGCACAATGGGACAAGGACATCCCTGTCGGCCAAGCCCGACCCGAACCCGGACAATTGTGCGCCACCCCATGGGTCTCCCGGTCGCGCCCGGCTGCAACAGAGCCTGGACTCGAACCCAGAATCTCTAGTGGCACAGCTAAGACTCACCGGGCTCATATGGACCGTTGAGAGCAGCTCAAACCTCACAGTGGCTGAGGTCATGACCTTGATGATGTCATCCCAAGTCTGGCCTGGAAAATGATTTGGAGTATTAAGGAAAGAAATCACATACCCTAATCAGTCGTGGAAAAAGTACTCAAATGCTCTACTTGAATAAAAGTAAAGATACCCTAATAGAAAATGACCCAGTAAAATAGTACTTGAGTAAAAGTCTAAACATATTTGGTTTCAAATATACTTAAGTATCAAAAGTAAATGGATTTGCTAAATAAACATAAGTATCAAAAGTAAAAGTCTTAATTCATTCAAATTTCTTATATTATATTATGCAAACCAGAAGGCACCATTTTCTTGTTTTTTAAAATTGATTTACGGATAGTCAGGAGCCCACTCCAACACTCAGACATTAATTTACAAACAAAGCATTTATGTTTAGTGAGTCCGCCAGATCAGAGGCAGTAGGGGTGACCAGGGATGTTCTCTTAGGTGAATTGGACCGTTTTCCTGTCAAAATGTAACGAGTGCTTTTGGGTGTCAGGGAAAATGTATGGAGTAAAAAGTACATTATTTTCTTTAGGAATACAGTGAAGTAAAAGTTCTCAAAAACATAAATAGTAAAGTACAGATACCCCCCAAAACTACTTAAGTAGCACACTAAAGTATTTTTACTTAAGTACTTTTCACCACTGCCTAATCATACAAATCAGTGTGTCTCATACACATTAAAAAGTACACACGCGTTACAAAGTGCACTTCAGACAAATTGAGCACACTCACCTTCGACTTGTTCTCCGTACTTCATCTCTGAGGCCTCCTTCATCTGCACTCTTCTCAGTCTATAGGACAGGGGCGAACAAAGACCCGATGAGACAGACGCACATACAGAGGCTCGAGGAGATCTGAAGAGACTACATTTGAGATGTGAAAAGACCACCTCCATGCAGACGGTGGAGAACAGTGATATACTTAGTTGCTGGGGACTAAAGAGAAATCAAATGGATAAAACTAGATGTAGTTCTTACTGGAGATACTGGGCCGCACTGAGGTGACTTCCAGGAGTCTTCACTGGTCCACAAACTAGATGCCTCTGAGAAACAGAAAGCGGTAAAACTGGTTCCCTCATAATGTATCTGGTTGCAGCCGGTTGAGAGACTGTTTTGTGGATGCATAAAGCAATATTGTCAACAGTTTTACATTTGAGTAATTTAGCAGACGCTCTTATCCGGCGCAACTTACAATTAGTGCATATCTTAAGATGGCAAGGTGAGACAACAACCCATCACAATCGTTTTAAGTACATTTTCCCCTCAACAAAGTGTTTAAAATCAGCAAAGTCCGTGCTATTAGAACCAGTGCCTTCTTCTTTCGTTTTGGAGGGGCGCCTTGAGTTATTTAAAGCTGCATTATGCAGAAATTACGCCCTCATTTCCTGGTTGCTAAAATTCTAATAGTTCGCCTAATTTTAGTTCATGTGACAAAACAATCAACTATAGTGTAGAGAACCATTGTAACATCTAAAACGCTGTGAAATCTATTTATATAACGCAAAATATTGTTTGAAGCTAGTGTACAAAACCGAAAGTAAAAGACACAAAAACTAAACTTAAGAACTGGCAGCATAAAAATAGCGCACATAAAGCAGATCTACTGCTTCTTAGACTTGCTTTCAATGAGAATGACAGATCTACAACACACATTTCTATGTGAATTTGGTTGGGTCGCCCAATAAGTTACATATTTTAGCTTTAAAAAGGTACTCTTCAAAGAGGTCGGGTTTCAGACGTTTTCCCCTTTACTTTAGGGGGAAGCTTGTTCCACCATTGGGGTGCCAGGACAGAGAAGATCATTGACTGGGCTGAGTGGGAGCTGCCAAGAGACCAGAGGTGGCAGAACGGAGTGCTCCTGTTGGGGGTGTAGAGTTTTGAGCATATCCTGAAGGTAAGGGAGGTTCCTCTTGCTGCTCCATAGGCAAGCACCAGGGTCTTGAAGATGATGCGAGCTTCCACTGAAAGCCAGTGGAGTGTGCGGAGGAGCGGGGTGACATGGGAGACCTTAGGAAGGCTGAACACCGGCCGGGCTGCAGCATTCTGGATCATTTGCATGGGTTCGAAACATGAAAAGCTGAATGTAAAGAAGTGCACATAATTTCAAATAGGATTACTAAACAGCACTCTAAATAGGTCAGGAGCCAGACAGGGAGCCTAAGAAGGAATTATTTAGGCTCTATTATTTCAAGGCTTTTGCCTACAAATAAATACACAGTGAAGCATTTGCGAGTGTGACAATAGGCTGGTAGGGACATAAAGCGCTCACCATTTTAAACAACATTTTGTTGTGTTAAATCATTGTAGTCTATATATTGCGCATATAGGCTGTGATTTACTTCAAATTAAATACAAATTAAATGAAAAATGACTTGTTAGTGCATTTGAATTCATTTTTAGAATACATTTTTAGGAACACGAGTTTGGCCAGTCTGTGGTTTCAGGCTTATGTGATGGTGCCTGGAGAGCCGGAGAGCAGCAGAGAATATCCTCTCCACACTTGTAGAGCCACTGGGGATGCTAAACACTCTTTTGGGCATTCTTGCCTGGCTGAGCAGAGATGCAGAGTTGTTTTTGTATTCCTTTTTCTATAAGTAGGCCTAAAGCTTTTTAGGCAAAATAACCCAATCAAAATGGAAAGCTCCTTGAACGTGAGAATATGCCAGGCCTCACGGGCCCAAAATCAATTATGGCCTAATGTATAGATAATAGAACAAAACATTTGCTAAACGTTTAAGAGATCTGATTTTTAGTTTAGAAATACTTCGCTACAATGACACACTTAGTTATCTACCCAGCTCGTTCCTTTCTTTTAGCATGTGCACGTAGTAAGTACAACCATCATGCTTTCAATATACGTGTCTTTTCAGATTCCACAATGATTATTTAGTTGTGGACACTACACCACCGCACTCCCTCTCTTTCTCTTGGTTCTCGTCTTTATAAGTCACCTTTGACTTTGCACCTGTGTGTTTTATCAGTTTCTTTATGGAAATATTTAGCGAACTACATGACATTAAGGGGTTATAGCAGCACACAAGTAGACTACAGATGCATGCTGGGCCGGGCATGCCCTGAGCTCGTGAAGTGAGCGCTACTGGATGGAAATTGGAGCGGGCGAGAAGACCGACGCTCCAGCCTTTGAGAATCTCGCTCCAGTCAAATTGGGCACGCTCCGCTCCAGCTCCGCCCATATACTCTGGTTTGATGGCACAAGCGGGGAGCCCAGCCAACAGAGTTGCAGTTGTCTTGACGGGAGATGTCAAATGCCTGGATTAGGACCTGCCCCACTTCCTGTGTGAGGAAAGGTCGGACTCTGCGGATGTTGTAGAGCATGAACCTGCAGGAGCGAGTCACTGCTTTGATGTTTGCAGAGAACAACAGGGAGTTATCCAGGGTCACGCCAATGTTCTTTGCACTCTGGGAGGGGAACACCTTGAAGTTGTCAAACACGTTCTGTCGAAGTTGAGCTTGAGGTGGTGGGCCGACATCCAAGCTGAGATGCGTTTCGCCACCTGGGTGTCAGAAGGGGGGAGTATATGAGTGTCATCTGCGTAGCAATGCAATCCAGGAGTGTGCAGAGTCTGAGACGGCCAACCCTGAGAGGGTGGGAAGGAGGATCCACGGTGTCGAAGGCAACGGATCGATCTAGGAGGATAAGAACAGAGGAGAGAGAGTCAGCTTTGGCAGAGCAGACACAGAGGAGAGCGGTCTCAGTTGAGCGAGCGAGCGACCTTGAAAAATGACTCGTTAAGGGTCAAGAAGATCGTTCTGAGAGAGACAACAAGAGAGTTGGTCAGAGACAGAACAATCAAGTGTTTTGGAAAGAAAAGAAAGAAGGGATTACCGGTCTGTTGTTTTTGACGTCAGAGGAGTCGAGTGTTGGCTTCTTGACTCTGGCCATCTTAAAGTCAGATGGGGAAACGGTCAGGGATGAGTTCATGAAGGAAGTGAGGAATGGGAGAAGGTCTCCAGGGATGGTCTGGAGAAGGGACGAGGGGATGGGGTCAAGTGGGCAGGTTGTCGGGTGGCCGGACATGACTCGTGGCAGGAAGAGAGAAGGGAGAAAGAGGTCAAGGCGTCAGGTAGTTCTGTGGGGCCAGTGGGCTCAGTAGGCTGAGTGAATGAGGAGCGGATGTCGTCAACCTTCTTTTCAAAGTCGACCACAGAGAGGGAGGGAAGTGGAGGATTAAGGAGGGAGGAGAAGGTGGAGAATAGTTTCCCAGGGTTGGAAGCAGAAGCTTGAAATTTAGAGTGATAGAAACTTGGTAGGCATCGGCTGATCCTCAAGAGTAAGCACTTGGTACTTGGATCAGTCATCAAAACAAATGTATTGGTGCATCCAGTGGAGAAAGTCGATTTCATTTCTTCCCAGTACAGGACATCCTATGCATACACGTGCTTGCATGGGAGGAACAGTAACGACATGTCATTTAGCTGTGAAAATGTCTTACCTTTTCATCCGATTGTCAAACAATTCACTTTAAAAAGTAGGCTTCCTGCGCACATTCGTCCGGCTTAATTCCAGCATCAAAAACAGTGCGCTGTGCACCCGCCATTTGGTGAATGGAAAGGGACGTCTCTAAAAACACCAAAAAGTATAATGTCATTCTGTGATTGTCATTAGGGACACAATTCACAGCCTGAATTGATTGATGTGTCCACTGTTGTCCGAGCGGTTCTCAGTCTCGGCAGCCAGTCATCTCTGCCTTGGCAAAATGTTTGTGTTCATCTCCAACCACACTGCATTTTGAAGCGTATATACCACCCGTTTTCAAGACTATTCGCTCCTTTCTCATGCGGCTGACACGCCGTAATGATAAATGATTGTGAAATAGCCTAGTTTTCTTTCCATCTTTGTTTTAATTATTGTGATAGTCTCATATTTTACCGGTAAGCTGTTTCGACACTATTTATTTTGCCGGTACTCTGTACTTTCACCCCTGCGTGCACATCTATTGGTTAGTATGGTGAACAGTGGAGGCTGCTGAGGGGAAGACGGCTTATAAAAATGGCTGGAACGGAACAAATGGATTTGCATCAAACACATAGAAACCATGTGTTTGATGTATTTCATACCATTCCATTGATTCCCCTCCAGACATTGCCACGAGCCCGTCCTTCACAATTAAGTACAGATCACCATTATGTGGTAGTTAATGTGTCGTTGTGTCAAACAAACCTGTGTCACTGTTGCACCGCTGGCTCTCCATAGCATCGCTATCTGCTGCTGACGGAACTCATCCTGACAGGAAGTGACATGTACCACGGTTGCTGTGGATACCTAGGTCAATAAGAGATGTGAAAACCTAACATGAGACGTTATAGTAGTCCACGGCCATAGATATAGTATTACTATAGTAGTACACGGCCATAGATATTGTATTACTATAATACTACACGGCCATAGATATAGTATTACTATAGTAGTACACGGCCATAGATATTGTATTACTATAATAGTACACGGCCATAGATATAGTATTACTATAGTAGTACACGGCCATAGATATTGTATTACTATAATAGTACACGGCCATAGATATAGTATTACTATAGTAGTCCACGGCCATAGATATAGTATTACTATAGTAGTCCACGGCCATAGATATAGTATTACTATAATAGTACACGGCCAAAGATATACTATTACTATAGTAGTACACGGCCATAGATATAGTATTACTATAGTAGTACACGGCCATAGATATAGTATTACTATAGTAGTACACTGGTAAAGCTTGATGTTTAAAGCGTTGGGGAAAAGAAAGCTTGACTCACTGTGCAGTCTGCAGTAGCCCTGTCCAGTTGGGCCAGATGAGACACACTGTCTCGTTGCACTGAGGACAAAAATCACATGAATTATGTTACAGACAGTCCTTAAGTCAAATCTATAATGGACTGTTAAGCTATGGAGGCTTTATTTCCCTCGGCTACATTACAGTAAGTTTCACATCTAAAGGCGCCATGTTATAGACTTACTTCCATATGAGATAATTCCATTGTATTGACCAATTTGACCCAAACCTTCTGTCTTTGCCAATGAATGTGTTAATCACAGGTTAACACGTTTACAACCAATCCCCAAGTCCTAACCTAGGTCAAAGATCCTTCATGTCTCACCTGTACAGGTACCCAGGCTGGGGTCATACCCTGGCAGCTGCTCCTCCTGAAACACCCTCTTCAAGTTCACCCTGAGCGTCCCCCACTCCTTCTCTCCCTCCATCTTCTTTCCTTCACTCTCTCGCCTTCCTCCATTCCTCGTCTCCTCTCTTTCTTTGTACGGGGAATTCTGTAAAGCCTCCAACATCTTCTCCTCCCTCTCGTCATTGGTCCAGCTGACCGGCACTGACGGCCAATCGACGCCAAGTATTCGGAGGAAGACGATGATGTTGCTATCTTCAGGCAGCACAGGGCAGCAGGACACAGTAAACCTGAGAAAAACAGGGACGTTACCAACACTGATATATGATATGGTGATAATGCAAAACACTCTATACTCAGTATAACACATATTTAACCAAGACGGCACATACCGCAATGAACATACACAACACGGATACATACAATGTACTGGACAGTGACATAATGCCAGATGAGTTATCAAGCCATGTCCTAACTCACCCCTGTCTCCTCAGTAGCGCCCCTAAGTGGTCAGTCAGCAGCACGGTGCGTAGTTGCCCCAGCGTGAGTGTGTCCGGGGAGGGTAAATTGGGTTTGGGGTGAAGGGCCGGGCAGTTGAGCACCACACCCCCCTGTCTCTGGCTAGGAGGCTTCAGGTACGCCGACACTCCACTCAGGACCTTCTGAAACGCGGCAATCCGGTCAACCCGCACCCTCAGCCCCTCTCCCATGACCTCCCCACCAGCCACAGGGAGAACCCCACACCCTTTCAGGGACAGCACTCTACCCATCACTGCTGGGGGAACCTAGACACAAACACATCACACTTACATACTGTCTATGGATAGCAGACAGTTCTTCTCAAATTCAGTCAAAAACAATACTGGAGCAGTAGTAGCCTTCTGCCTTCAGTGGGATAGACCTAATTTGCCTACTGCATGAGTCTGTTCGTGTTCTCCTGCTCAGACGTTGCTGGCATATGCCAGATCTTAAAATGCCTGGATAGGTAATTTATGTATCAGCTAACCACATCATATGATATAGCAATCTGGTGCCCGACGGCACAGTCGATGACGTGGCACGCATGCAACGTCTGACCAGGGAATGCAACCATGCAACTACTTTGGTCACGATCCTCTGCTCAGACTTTGCATGCATCAACCAATGGTTGAGTTCCACGTCATCGACTGTCATCGACTGACAGATTGCTATAACATATGATGTGGTTTTCTGATACATTAAATACCTATCCAGATTTGGCATGCGTCAGCAACGGGTTTCCATTAGTTACCACAGTCACAAAGCCAAAATGTTCTATCATAAAAGTGTATGAAAACAAACACTTCGTTTTTTGGTCTTAATTTAAAGTTAGGCATAACATTAGCAGTGTGGTTAAGGTTAGGTTGGAAATCACACTTTAAGAAAGAGAAATTGTACAAATAGGCGGGATTTATTACTTTGTGGCTGTGACCTCGCAAAGTCTTGGCGATGCCATGCAAACATCGTCTCGCGAGATGATAGACCCCATGTAAAAACACGGTGCCACATTTTGCTGTGAGTGACCCACATTAGATTTGTCCAGTCAGGGGTTAATAATTTTTGCCGCAGGGTTTAAATGTTATGTCGACGAGGACAATGTCAACGGTCTCAAATATGAAAACGTATTAATTCCATTTTGTTCACAATCATCAAGTGGATGTTGAAGATAGGTCGGGGTAAAATAATTAGCCTCCACATCTCTCAAGACTCTTCAACCTGTCAAAATGAAAAGCGTGTGCTGTCAACTGTGTGTGTGTCTGTCTGTCAACCCATGCGTTATAAGCAGTGTATCCAACTGCAAATAATTCAAAGGAAAAATATAATGGGGTTCAAATGAATTGAATTAAATAATAATATTAAGAAGCTAGCTATTTAGCACACCGACCTGTCCGTCTGCATAAAGCGTATTCAGCACCGTAGTGGGTGACAAGAAATCCCTGTTTTGGAGATTCTTAGCGCTGCTTTCTTTAAACCAAAGCTTCTCCGGCTCACTCGAGATTCTGTCACTGCTACCCTGACCGGCATCGGGAACATTTTCAGGCTCTCCCCGTAGTGCGGAGCCCAGAGCTTGGACGGTACGGGTGATCCGAAACGGTGTCTCGTCAATGTTCTCCATCACTAACTCACAACCTAATCATCACTTCAACTGAGCTAAATGGTATAGTAATCATTTGTGTTTATGACAGCTAACTTTTCAAATAGACAAAACATTTGTTCCTCTGCTCTAGTCGATCGATCTCGTATTGGCTGTGAATGACTGCATGATAACCACAATGCGGAACTGTAGAGTGCAAATGTTGTTTCCCTGAGTCCCGTTTCCTTGTGAAGCAGGGCAAAAGCGCGAGTTTATGGCGCCATATTGTGTGTGGCAGTGTTGGCCTTTTAGCACAAGCTATGAAATTCATAGTAAATTAACTTTCATCAACAATGTTGGTAATTTAATGTTGATTCTGCAACTACGGGCACTTCTATGTCCTCGCAGTGATTTTATTTAAATTATTATAATTGTTATTCTTTATTTGTTAAGTTCACACTACAATCACCCCATACTTTTTCTTTCACACCTCTTTATCAAGTATTTCAGATGCATTTTATGTTTTGTTTTGCCCTTGTCCCTGACCCAGACTTTTGCGCTTCTACTATATTTTCCTATGAGAAAACATTATATAATGTGTAATTAATTAATGTTATCTACTAGAGGAAGATTACATTAAATCTATATCAATATGTATTGTGAGTATGCTCTTTATATTGTTTTTAAACCAAATATGTGGTGCCATTTCCACAACTGAGGACAAATTCCTCATTAATAAAGTTTTTTGAAGAGAATGTTAATTTAGTTACCATGGAAACATATTGTGACAGTGTATCACATGGCTGGTCATCTCCACTGCCTCTGATCAAGATGACTCACTAAACACAAGCTTTGTTTGTAAATTATGTAACCCTGGCTAACCATACATTTAAAAAAACTCGAAAATGGTGCCATCTGGTTTGCTTAATATATAAGGAATTTGAAATTATTTATACTTTACTTTTGATACTTAAGTATATTTTAGCAATTACAGACATATAGAAACCAAATTTTAAAAATGATCCTATACGATACCAGGAACATCTGCAAAAGACAGGGAGAAATACTGGAAATAAAAAGAGAAGGGAGAAGTGAAATCTATCTCTGAGCTTACAAAGCAGAACAAAGAAACAAGAGAAGGCAATGGAAATGCAACCAATGGAAAAGAAGACCGACTTTAAAGAGAACAGTTGCAATGTAGACCTACCTATCAGGTAACACATCACCTCAGTCACCAGGTGACCTGCAGCCAGAACATGAGGCCAACATACCTGCCCCTAACTTACCTGACACTGATGCACGCCCTGATACTCCTTCCTCATTGTCTGCAACATAAATGAGTAGTCGAATACTTGCTGGAAGGAAAAATGTTGGAAGAAGTCTCTCAAAAACATACAAAGATCTTTACATGTCAAATGTCAAACTTGATAATGCTTTGCGGAAAAGCTGAGAAATTCAAAAAAAGGTACGATCGACTGATGAAGAAACTGGTAAGACAAGATTCCACAAAGACAAAACAGCAAATGGAAGGAAACTCCAAAGAACCTGAGAAGGATTTTGTTTCAAATGCCATCATTGCAGAGTTAAAGCAAAAGTATCAACAAATTGACCAGTGCCAAGGACAAACAAGTGGCTTCAAAAATGCTCAGTGGCAACATCCTGAGAAAGTATGGCCTGGCCAATGCCGCAAACAGAAAAAGCAATGAGGGCAAATGAAAACAATACTCCAGGAAAAATCAGTGAAACAGAATTAGCACTGCCAGGCTCTGTCGCAACCGGCCGCGACCGGGAGGTCCGTGGGGCGACGCACAATTGGCCTAGCGTCGTCCGGGTTAGGGAGGGTTTGGCCGGTAGGGAAATCCTTGTCTCATCGCGCACCAGCGACTCTTGTGGCGGACCGGGCACAGTGCGCGCTAACCAAAGTTGCCAGGTGCAGGGTGTTTCCTCCGACACATTGGTGTGGCTGGATTCCGGGTTGGATGGCGCTGTGTTAAGAAGCAGTGCGGCTTGGTTGGGTTGTGTATCGGAGGACGCGTGACTTTCAACCTTCGTCTCTCCCGAGCCCGTACGGGAGTTGTAGCGATGAGACAAGATAGTAGCTACTAAAAACAATTGGATACCACGAAATTGAGGAGAAAAAGGGGTCAAATTCACACACACAAAAAAAAAGACAATGGGGGCGTGCTCGGTCCTCCTTTTCCTGTAGTCCACAATCCTCTCCTTTGTCTTGATTACGTTGAGGGATAGGTTGTTATTCTGGCACCACCCGGCCAGGTCTCTGACCTCCCTATCCGCTGTCTCAAAGTTGTCAGTAATCAGGCCTACAACTGTTGTGTCATCTGCAAACTTAATGATGGTGTTGGAGTTGTGCCTGGCCATGCAGTCGTGGGTGAACAGGAAGTACAGGACGGGATTGAGCACGCACCCCTGAGGGGCTCCAGTGTTGAGGATCAGCGTGGCAGATGTGTTGTTACCTACCCTCACCACCTGGGGGCGGCCCGTCAGGAAGTCCAGGATCCAGTTGCAGAGGGAGGTGTGTAGTCCCAGGGTCCTTAGCTTATTGATGAGCTTTGAGGGCACTATGGTGTTGAAGGCTGAGCTGTAGTCAATGATTAGCATTCTCACGTACGTGTTCCTTTTGTCCACATGGGGAAGGGCAGTGTGGAGTGCAATAGAGATTGCATCATCTGTGGATCTGTTTGAGCGGTATGCAAATGTGAGTGAGTCTATGGTTTCTGGAATAATGGTGTTAATGTGAGCCATAACCAGCCTTTCAAAGCACTTCATGGCTACGGACGTGAGTGCTACTGGTCTGTATTCATTTAGGCAGGTTACCTTAGTATTCTTGGGCACAGGGACTATGGTGGTCTGCTTGAAACATGTTGGTAGTACAGACTCAATCAGGGACATGTTGAAAATGTCGGTGAAGACACCTGCCAGTTGGTCAACACATGCCCAGAGCACCCGTCCTTGTAATCCGTCTGGCCCAGCGGCCTTGTGAATTTTGACCTGTTTAAAGGTCTTACACACGTCGGCTATGGAGAGAGTGATCACACAGTCGTCCAGAACAGTTGATGCTCTCATGCATGCCTCATTGTTGCTTGCCTCGAAGCGAGCATAGAAGTGATTTAGCTCGTCTGGTAGGCTCATGTCACTGGGCATCTCGCGGCTGTTCTTCCCTTTGTAGTCTGTCATGGTTTGCAGGCCCTGCCACATCTGACGAGCGTCGGAGCCGATGTAGTACAATAAATCTTAGTCCTGTATTGGCGCTTTGCCTGTTTGATGGTTCGTCTGAGGGAGTAGCGGGATTTCTTATAAGCGTCCAGATTAGAGTCCCTCTCCTTGAAGGCAGCAGCTCTACCCTACTCTACTCTAGCTCAGGGCAGATGTTTCCTGTTTCTGGTTGGGGTATGTATGTACAGACACTGTGGGGACGACATCATCGATGCACTTATTGATGAAGCCAGTGACTGTGGTGTACTCCTCAATGCCATCGGAGGAATTCCGGAACATATTCCAGTCTGTGCTAACAAAACAGTCCTGTAGCTTAGCATCTGCGTCATCTGACCACTTCTTTATTGATCTAGTCACTGGTGCTTCCTGCTTTATTTTTTTCTTGTAATCAGGAGGATGGAATTATGGTCAGATTTCCCAAATAGGGGGCGAGGGAGAGCTTTGTATGCATCTCTGTGTGTGGTGTAAAGGTGGTCTAGAGTTTTTTTTCTCCTCTGGTTGCACATTTAACATGCTGATAGAAATTAGGTAAGACTGATTTCAGTGTTCTTGCCTTAAAGTCCCCGACCACTAGGAGTGCCGCCTCTGGGTGGGCGTTTTCCTGTTTGCTTATTTCTTTATACAGCTGACTGAGTGCGGTCTTGGTGCCATCATCCATCTGTGGTGGTAAATAAACAGCTACAAGAAATATAGATGAAAACTCTCTTGGCAGATAGTGTAGTCTACAGCTTATCATGAGATTCTCTACTCTCTACTCTATTTCGTGCACCAGCTGTTGTTTACAAATATACACAGACCCCCCCCCCCCTCCCATAGTCTTACTGGAGTGTGCTGTTCTATCTATAAGCAAACAGTGCAGCGTATATATCCCGCCAGCTGAATGTTATTCATGTCGTCATTTAGCCACGATTCCGTGAAACTAGATATACCGTTTTTAATGTCCCGTTGGTAGGATATTCGTGATCGTACCTCGTCTAATTTATTGTCCAATGATTGTACGTTGGCAAGTAATATTGATGGTATAGGCAGATTTCCCACTCGCTGTCGGCGGATCCTTACAAGGCACCCCGCCCTGTGTCCTCTATACCTGTGTCTCTTTCTCCTGCCAATGACTGGGACATTGGCCTTGTCGGGTATCTGAAGTACATCCTGTGCGTCCTGGTTGTTGAAGAAAGAATCTTAGTCTAATCCAGGGTGAGTGATCGCTGTCCTGATATCCAGAAGTTATTTTTTGCCGTAAGATACGGTGGCAGAAACAATATGTACAAAATAAGTTATAAACAACGCGAAAAACAAACACATAATAGCAGAATTGGTTCGGCGCCTGTAAAACGGCTGCCATTTCTTCCGGCGCCATCTTCCTTTACCTGTGTAAATACACCAGTGAAATCCAGGCAGATTTCACTTTGGTGATTCCCACAAGCAGGTGACCCTCCACACCTGTGTTGGATATACCACAAATGATACAGTTTCACTTTGGTCACTGAGCTCGTCTATGGGGCATGACCCCTCTGCTATCTGGGCCCATCTCTCAAAAACACTGGCCTACTTCCTTGAGCTCTGCCCATCGGCTACTGCTGTACACTTTGTGAGTGCAGGTCAGGATAGGTCTAAAAAAAAAACATCTGCTATCTCTCCACCCTTCCCTTTGAAATGGGCTTCCAGAGAGTCACATGGAATCTCCTAGAAGCCGGACATGGAAAAGTCCCAGCTGATGGGGTCGGCGCAGCTGTGTAACGAAAAGCAGATGGAATTGTGGCACGAGGCAAGGACCTCCCATATGGAAGAACTGTATTTGAGGAACTGTCAAAAGATCAGTCAGCCTACAAGCTCTTATATATCTCAGAGGAAGAGAGAGAGAGAGAGCATGGGGAACCTCCCACCTGGGGACAATCCGTGGGGCAATGAAGATACACCAGGTAATCCTTGTGGGTCATTTTATGTCAAATCTCACATTTGTTATACAAACATATTATCACTACATTATGTGTCACTAGACTATGTTAACGTTACATATTCCGAATGTGCATAACTTTTAGAATTTCCTGTGTTTCCAGATTGTCACCGACAGTCCAAGAGAGAGAACTTAAGAGGATACTCAGTTGCTTCTGTTCCTTTCCACATCACTGCAGCTGTTTCAGCCCACGGACTGGTTGAAAAAAAGTGAGAGTCGGACCAAGATGGAAAATCCAACACATCTCACAACGCCTTCCAGCCCATTGAAGACCTATGTGAAACATTGACCGGAAAGTAGTTTTGCGGCGGAGTATGATCAGGACGTTTACCCTGGTATCGTGCGAGACGTTCACGCAGAGAGTGGTGCTCTTGTGAAAACCATGAGTCGCGTTGGCTCGAACCGTTTTCTTGGAGCCCCGCCCAGTGACCAAAAGGCACGTGGAGCAGGATGACGTGGTCTGGGAGGAACGTAAGCTCTCATTCTAAGCCTTTAGATACCCTTGGAAACTCACTATACAGTACATACAAAGCAGGACATCAAATCATACACAAAATAAAACATGTGCAGCTCTCAATGAACTCTTCCCTCGATATATAGGTGCTAGAAGTTCTAGTTGTTGCATCGAAGTGTAGTCAATGACAAATGTTCTCGTGTTGAAAAGGCGCTAGGTCCAGTGTTTTGTAAGTAAGTGGTGAACTTGGTAGATGGTATAACAACATTGCAATGACAGTTTTATATGGCTTTTCCTACTTGTTCAATAATGTCACGAGCTCTTTTAGAGCTCTATCTGAATGAATTCTCATTGTGCCATAGAAAGCCTTTTTGGTATAGAAACTCAAGTGGTCATAATAAATCATCCTGTTCTCATGGCGGGTGCCAGAACATGACTGTATGTGTGTGTGTGTATATGTGTATATATGAAAATGAAGGTTAACAGACTAGGAACACAGGGCTGGTTCAGGCTCATTGGCCAACAGGCCTACAGTCAGGCTAATTTGAGCAGTAGCCTACAGATGTTCATGAAGTCTCAGCGTAGTCGAACTAAGTGGAATAAGAAGTTGACTATGCCTGCTATGCGGGTCGAGACCTTCAAGTTCCTCGGTGTCCGCGTCACCAAGGACATACATGTACCATGGTCTATACACACCAGCTCAGTCGTGAAGGGGACGAGAACAACGACCTCTTCCCCCTCAGGATGCTGAAAAGATTCGGCATGAGCCCTCAGATCCTCAAAAAGATATACAGCTGCACCACTGAGAGCATCTTGACTGGCTACATCACCGCTTGGTATGGCAACTGCTCAGCATTCGACCTCAAGACGCTACAGAGGGTAGTGCGTATGACCCAGTACAGGCCACTTACTTTTTTCAGTCCTTACTAATAACTCTAGTTTTGTCACACCTGGACTACTGCTCAGGTGTGACAGGTGCGTCAATTGGCTCAGAACAAGGCAGCATGGCTGGCCCTTAAATGTACACGGTGAGCTAACATGAATAATAGGCAGGTAAATCTCTCATTGCTTAATTAAATTGGAGGAGAGATTGACTTCATCACTACTTGTTTTCGTAAGAAGTGTTGACATGCTGAATGTACCGAGGGTGTCTGTTTAACTACTAGCACACAGCTCAGACACCCATACATTCCCCACAAGACATGCTACCAGAGGTCTCTTCACAGTCCCCAAGTCCAGAACAGACTATGGGAGGCGTACGGTACTACAATAGAGCCATGACTACATGGAACTCTATTCCACATCAAGTAACTGATGCGAGGAGTAGAATCAGATTTAAGAAACAGATAAAAATACACCTTATGGAAAAGCAAGGACTGTGAGGAGACACACACACACACACACACACACACACACACACACACACATGAAAAGACATGCAGTCTACACACACGTACACATGGATGTTGTATTGTAAATATGTGATAGTGCCGTATTGGCCTGAGGGAACACACTAAGTCTATTGGGTAAAGGGTTATGAGATGAAATGTCATGTAATATTTTTAATTGTATATCAATGCCTTAATGTTGCTGGACCCCAGGAAGAGTAGCTTCTCAGCTAATGGGGATCCTTAATAAATACAAATACAAAATCACCGGGGCCGAACTCCTTGCCATCCAGGACTGCTATGGCAGGCAGTGACTGAGGGAGGCCAGAGAAATTGCCAAAGACTCCAGCCACCAAAAGTCATAGACGTTTCAGGAGCACCAAGTCTGTGACCAAAAGGCTCCTGAACAGCTTCTACCCCCAAGCCATAAGATGCTGGACAGTTAATCAAATGGTCACCCCCGGACTATTTACATTGACTCCCTTTACTATTTCTACATCTGAATTGTTTTACACTGACTCCCTTGCACTGGCTCCATGCACACTCACTAGACCCTACCCAAACACTCACATATACTACACTCACACTCCAACACACACTCACTAGACCCTACCCAAACACTCACATATACTACACTCACACTCCAACACACACTCACTAGACCCTACCCAAACACTCACATATACTACACTCACACTCCAACACACACACACTACACACACACACACACACACACACACACACACACACACACACACACACACACACACACACACACACATGCATATTGACGCAACACATGACACTCACACATAGACACGCTTTACATACGCTGCTGCTACTCTGTTTATTATATTTCCTGTTTGCCTAGTCACTTTTACCCCTACCTACATGTACATACTGTATTACTTAATAACCCCGTATCCCTGCACATTGACTGGGTACTGGTAGTCCTTGTATAAAGCCTCGTTATTGTTTTTCTTGTGTTACTATTTTCTGTCGTACCATTTCCTGATGGCCTAGTCACTTTTACCCCTACCTACATGAACATACTGTGTCACCTGAATTACCTCAACTACCTTCTACCCCTCCACATTGACTGGGTACTGGCACTCCCTGTGTATAGCCTCGTTATTGTTTTTATTGTGTTACTTTTTTACCTCTGCACTGTTTGGGAATGGGCTCGTAAATAAGCATTGCACTGTAAACGTCTGCACATGTTATATTGGGGACAAGTGACCAATAAGATTTGATTTGGTAGCTGCAATGTAAACGGTCCCTGTAATGTAAACTGACAGCACAAACATATCCATGGACATTTTATTTAGCAGTGTTCCCAGACAATGTCAAAAGTTGATACTTGTTAACAAAATCCATTTTTGAATTTAGGACACAAAAATAGGGCGACAGTGCAGAAACACTCTCTGACGATGAATCTATTTACAAACTACACTGTATATACAACATTATCAAAATATAAATAGCACCCAGCTGCTCAAGTCCTAAGGTAGAAGCTGGTGTCATTCTTTGCTGACACGAAATTCCCGGTGCCTTATAGTGTGTTTGGCAATCCGGGAGAAAACGTGTCATTGAAGAACATCACCTGTTAGTTCTTGAAGTGTCAACTTAAACCACACCCGCGCTGAAAGACACTCACGGAAATCAAGTACACCATGAAGTCTTGTTCTCCCTCTGACATCACTAGAAACAGTCAGACTGTTGGATATTGCAAAACGGGATGGAGACGGAACCCACATCCAGGTGCTGTTCATAGGACACAGCTGCATTATGGGTTCCGTTACCATCCTACCCGCCAACATTACTATTGAGGATCCCGTTCCCATTTCACAATTTCTTGGAGTGGAGAAAAGTAATTGGTCTATCCTGTTCCATTCACATCTTGAAAAAACTATGTCTGGAGAGAGAGAGAGATAAAGAGCGAGAGATAGAGGAAGAGAGAGAGATAGAGGAAGAGAACGAGATAGAGGAAGAGAGAGCTATATATATATATATATATATATATAAATATATATATATATATATATATAGAGAGAGAGAGAGAGAGAGAGGGAGAGAGAGAGAGAGAGAGAGAGAGAGAGAGAGACAGAGAGAGAGAGAGAGAGAGAGAGAGAGAGAGAGAGAGAGAGAGAGAGAGAGAGAGAGAGAGAGACAGAGAGAGAGAGAGAGAGAGAGACAGAGAGAGAGAGAGAGAGAGAGAGAGACAGAGAGAGAGAGAGAGACAGAGACAGAGAGAGAGAGACAGAGAGAGAGAGAGAGAGAGACAGAGACAGAGAGAGAGAGAGAGAGAGAGAGAGACAGAGAGAGAGAGAGAGAGAGAGACAGAGAGAGACAGAGAGAGAGAGAGAGACAGAGAGAGAGACGGCACAGGAGATCACAGTCCATTGAAGGAGGCACAGATGGAGAGTTATAAAAGCAAAGATTTATGGGAGATATAAGGAAAAGATAGGTTGGCTGTGGCACTTTATTTCTTCTGTCATTTTACTTTAAATCTCACATAGGCTCTGCTGCTAAGTTACTGGAAGAAACCCAGAGAATAGTTAAAAGGGACAGACAGAGAGTGAGACAGAGACAGAGAGAGAGAGAGGGAGAGAGAGAGAGAGGGAGAGGGAGAGGGAGAGAGAGAGAGAGAGAGAGAGGAGAGAGAGAGAGAGAGAGGGAGAGAGAGAGAGAGAGAGAGAGAGAGTGGAAGAGAGAGAGAAACAGGGGGAGAGAGAGAGAGAGGGAGAGAGAGAGTGGAAGAGAGAGCGAAACAGGGGAGAGAGAGAGAGAGAGAGAGACGGGGAGAGAGAGAGAGAGAGAAAAAGAGAGGGCAGAAAGCCTATTAATGAATCATCAGAGGCATACTTTCACTTATTAATTGAAGTCACCTACTCCTCAGGTTTGAGGGGAAAGCTAGTGTTTATCTGATCACTAGAAGAAGAGAACGCAAACAGAAAGGAACAGAAAAACGGTAACTCAAAACAAGAGAACCTCCGAGAGGGGTATTTTGAAGGTAAGCTACATAATTAGTGAGAAAGGGTTGAATGAGCTGAATGAGGACAAAAACAGACAGTTAAATGAATGGAAAAAAAGTACAGCCCCCCCCATAAAATGACATGAAGAGTCCCCCTTTTCTGAAAAGAAAGTTACCGTATATGCTTTGCTCAGGTTGCCATCAGCTTGCTCCAACTCGGCTGTCACCCTGCTGTCTGCACTCCTCTATTTATGGGTCTTCACTTCCTCCTAAATACACAAAGAACCGATTTCACTTTCACTTCTGCAGAACAACTGACCATAACTCCTCCTTCGCTCCGTCCCTCCCCCTTTCGCTGTCCCAACAACACTTTCAATCTCTGATTGCTTGACTACTGTACCACTACCTCCTGCCACTTTCAACTGATTTTTACAGTTGATATACAGTACCAGTCAAATGTTTGGACACCTCTACTCATTCAAAGGCTTTTCTTTATTTTTTTGTATTTTCTACATTGTATAGCAATAGTGAACACATCAAAACTATGAAATAACACATATGGAATCATGTATTATCCAAAAAAGGGTTAAACAAATCAAAGTATATTTTAGATTCTTCAAAGTAGCCACCATTTGCCTTAATGACAGCTTTGCCTACTCTTGGCATCCTCTCAACCAGCTTCTCCTGGAATGCTTTTCCAACAGTCTCGAAGG
The DNA here is from genome assembly GCF_034236695.1 of Oncorhynchus nerka. Taxonomy (NCBI): domain Eukaryota; kingdom Metazoa; phylum Chordata; class Actinopteri; order Salmoniformes; family Salmonidae; genus Oncorhynchus; species Oncorhynchus nerka. The sequence goes on from NC_088402.1 coordinate 54,797,598, forward strand.
AGTTCCCACATATGCTGAGCACTTGTTGGCTGCTTTTCCTTCACTCTGCGGTCCTACTCATCCCATACCATCTCAATTGGGTTGAGGTCAGGTGATTGTGGAGGTCAGGTCATCTGATGCAGCACTCCATCACTCTCCTTCTTGTTCAAATAGCCCACAGCCTGGGGGTGTGTTGGGTCATTGTCCTGTTGAAAAACAAAGTGCAGACCAGATGGGATGGCATATCGCTGCAGAGAGAGCTATATATATGCTGGTTAAGTGTGCCTTGAATTCGAAATAAATCACACTGTCACCAGCAAAGCACCCTCCTCCATGCTTCACGGTGGGAACCACACATGTGGAGATCACCTGTTCACCTACTCTGCGTCTCACAAAGACACAGTGGTTGAGTCCAAATCTCAAATTTGGACTCATCAGACCAAAGGACAGATTTCCACCGGTCTAATGTTCATTGTTCATCTTTCTCTGCCCAAGCAAGTCTCTTATTATTATTTGTGTCCTATATTAGTGGTTTCTTTGCAGCAATTCGACCATGAAGGCCTGATTCACGGAGTCTCCTCTGAACAGTAGATGTTGAGACATGTGTTACTTGAACTCAGTGAAGCATTTATTTGGGCTGCAATTTCTGAGGCTGGTAACTCTAATGAACTTATTCTCTGCAGCAGAGGTAACTCTGGGTCTTCCTTTCCTGTGGCGGTCCTCATGAGAGCCAGTTTCATCATAGCGCTTGATAGTTTTTGTGACTGCACTTGAAGAAACTTTTAAAGTTCTTGACATGTTCCATATTGACTGCCCTTCATGTCTTAAAGTAATGATGGACTGTCGTTTCCTTTTGCTTATTTGAGCTGTTCTTGACATAATATGGACGTGGTCTTTTACCAAATAGGGCTGTCTTCTGTATACGCATTAAGAAGGAAAGAAATTCCACAAATTAACTTTTAACAAGGCCACCTGTTAATTGAAATACATTCCAGATGACTACCTCATGTGACTACCTCAGATGACTACCTCATACCTCTAGTGTGCAAAGCTTTCATCAAGGCAAAGGGTGGCTACTTTGAAGAATCTCAAATATAAAATATATTTTGATTTGTTTCACACTTTTTTGGTTACTACATGATTCCATGTGTTATTTCATAGTTTTGATGTCTTCACTATTATTCTACAACGTAGAAAAGTGTAGTAATAAAGAAAAACCCTGGAATGAGTAGCTGTGTCCAAACCTTTGACTGGTACTGTACACTGTATTACTTTTTCAACCGATACAATACAAACAGCTGTTACAGTAAGTTGGATAAATCCCTTCTTCAGCCTTATGGAGTTACTAATTGAAGATACCAGTCTGTCTGATCGGTGGGACAGGTGTGCATGTGTGGGGCAGGTGTGTGTCCACTGGTGCGTGGCCTGGAAAGTCCGGTGGATTTGGAGGTGTACCCGATTCCCCCCCAGAGACCTCATTGTCCTCTCCAAAAGAGGATCATGGTTCTGTGTGTCTATCAGACAGGTGGGTTATAAACACTACATTTTAGATAGTATTTGTATGCCCAAAAAAATGGTCTCAAGGTAATATTTCTATCATTAAATTAAGAGGTTTTCCATCCCCAACTCTCACCTTACTCCATACAACTTAGATGGCATTTCCCATTAGACCTGAGTTCAAAGTAATTATTTGGATATGTTTTTCTTTGCAAATACATGTAGTTGATATTGGAATGTTTAAATACACTTGGAAGTTATTGGTGTGTATTTGAAAATACTCAAATATACACAGAAGTGCATTTTTAAATACAAATATTGAAATACTCCCATGCATTTGAACCCAGGTCTGTTTGGTTCTAGGAGTACTTTAAATAATGTATTTGGAAAATAGTTTCAAATAGTAGGATATGTATAGAACATTATGAAAATTGAAGTATTTCACTTCTGCCATATTTGAATATACTGAAGACCGAGAATTTGTCTTTTTAAATGAGAAATACCCATATATTTCAAACCAGGTCTGTATCTCTAAACATGACACGATGACCATTCAAATGACCACAATAACAAAACAAACGTGTGGGAAAAAAAACATTTTTATTTGACTTATTTACCTTTATTCACGTCAGTAGGACATGGAAGGCGTCTGACACCAAAACACTCCATCACAATACTGACGGATAGACAAGACAGACATGCTCTGCTCTCCCTCAGCATAGACAGGGAACAACAGAAGGGGAAGACTGATGGTTTAGGCATAATTGACATTTGTGTTAGTGTGTGGGGGGGGGTTGTCAAGTAGTTGTGTGTGCTTTCATGTGCGTACGCTTGAGGAACACAAGTCTGCAGCCCACTACTGTTGTTCTCGTCTTTAGAACAGGCACTTCTCATAACTGCAAGACAGGGAGGGGGGGGAGAAAAGAGCCGGTTTAACAGATTAATGATCTGGTAACGAATTACCAACACGTTGAATCATGCCGAGATCGGAAAGACCTGTAAACAGGTTGAAATGAGATTTGTTTGGAACGGGGAACCATTTTAAATCTAGGAGCTTGCAGGTGGTATGTGAAACTGAGATGTTAAGAAGATCCCCCTCGCCAAGCAAAGAATATATTGCAATGTTAGCCTCCGTGACATCAGCACAGTAGGCTAGTCAACACCGGTAAGTACCTGTGCAGGCTGTGGACTCCTCCCTCCATCTGGGCCGAAGTCGACCTCCTCTCAAACTTCAGATCCCCAGAATACATCATGGCTCTGCACGGGGAAGACAAATAGTGTTACGCGGAGCCCCCGAGCTCACACACACACACGTGCCGGTATCAAAGTAGGTGCACTTTGACAAAACATTCAGACTTGTGTTTGTGCGTACCTGAGCTGGGTGAGGCTCTTGGATCCGATGTCTTGACAGGAGTGTTGGATCCCAGCCAGCAGGTAGGGAATAAACTTGTGGATAGAGCCCTTGTCCTGGACCGTCCCCGACACACCCTGGGCCACCTTGATCTTGTCACACTCACTGCAGAAAGACGAAGGAGGAAACAGGTAGAGAGAGAGAGAGAGAGAGAGAGGACGGGTCAGCTATATGTCATTGGTCTTTTGAGTGACTGCCTGCTGCAAAGCCAGTTGCCCCTGAGTCGTAGTAATTGATTAGTGCACATCGTAGCGAAACATGTTGCAAAGGGAAGCAACAAGCGCTTCTTATTGGACAAGTTCAGGTAGTGCGCCTCCCTGTTTGTCTGTTTTATTTCGTTTGGTGCCTAATGAATACAATTCTAGGGATAATAAAGATTTGTTTTACCGTATTAATAGTGCATTAGTATAACTATGACTCAGTACCTGAAGTATCTGGTCTGGGAGCCCAGATTCTTGTCCATGGCATCCAGTGAGCCCATGCCTCGGTATTTCTTCAGCCTAATGCCGTCAGAGAAGAAGTATTCACCTGGAGCCTCGCTGGTGGCAGCCAGGAGAGAGCCCATCATCACTGGAGAGACACAAGGAGAGGAGAGATGAGAGAATGTACCTTTCATGCTTTGAGAGGGATTTGTGTGTGTTAGTACATTATTATATCAGTCTCTAAATCTGAGCCTGTAAGTACTAAAAGTAATGGCTAATGCTATCTGTAACGGCTAATGCTATGTGTCACGGCTAATGCTATGTGTCATGGCCAATGCTATCTGTAATGACTAATGCGATGTGTAACGGCTAGGGGGATACCTAGTCAGTTATCTGCCGTAATGGCTAATGCTTTGTGTAATGGCGAATGCTATGTGTAATGGCTAATGCTATGTGTAATGGCTAATGCTATGTGTATGGGTATTTGATTTGAGCCTGAGACACACCTGTAGATGCCCCAAGTGCCAGGGCTTTGGCGATGTGCCCCACGGTTTGGATGCCCCCATCGGCGATGACTGGCACCCCAAATCGACGGGCGTACTCAGACACCTTGTACACGGCGGTGGCCTGGGGACGCCCACACGCCAACACTGAGACAACAAGGGAAGGAGGACAGGCATGAACAAAGAACACACACACGTAGTGACAATGTTCATGCCTGCATGAGGCCTACTTTGTGTCACTTGGTTCAATGGAGGCTGACAGGTCATGATGGGGCATATCCCTGCATATATAGCCCCCCCCCGTCAGAGACAGACTAGGCATTAGGCAGCCTCACACAGCAGACAGTCTGTCCTCGCCTGCCATTTTAGGCTGTCATTTCCTGGTTTATCAAGTAAAAATCATCATATCAGTATTTCTTGAATATGAATTCATATTTTCATTGCTTTGCTGTATATTAAACATGGTTTTGGCTCGCTTGAATGGATCATCTCATAATTAATTGGATTTCATCGTCTGTGCTTCCCTGATAAATGTAATCATTATGAAACTGATTACACAGCAAGCTGATGGGACAGGAAAGACCTTTTGGCATTTAGTAAGATAGGATTTCCCATTCACAAAGCATGATTCAACAAGTAGTCGACCAACCACACACACAATATTAGCCTACATTAGAGAAATGTGATGTTTATTTGGGAAAATAACATTCATGAAAAGAAAAAAAAACTGAAACCGAGGATGCCTTAGAAAGGGTTTTAGTTTATATGTTTCAAATTCAGGAAGCACAAGCATCTCTTCAGGAAGCATCTCTTCAGGAAGCATCTCTTCAGGAAGCATCTCTTCAGGAAGCATCTCTGCAGAAGGTCCTCTGATTGAGTGTAGTCTGGTGTGAAGGTGTTGGGAAAGGCACTGGAGCGACGAACCACCCTTGCCGTCTCTGGGTAGTAAGTTGGTGGTTGAAGATATCTCTCTAGTGGTGTTGGGGCTGTGCTTTGGCAAAGTGGGTGGGGTTATATCCTGGCTGGTTGGCCCTGTCCAGGGGTATCGTCGGACGGCGCCCAGTGTCTCCCGACCCTTCCTGTCTCAGCCTCTAGTAATTATGCTGCAATAGTTTATGTGTCGGGGGGCTAAGGTCAGTCTGTTATATCTGGAGTATTTCTCCTGTCTTATCCAGTGTCCTGTGTGAATTTAAGTATGCTCCCTCTAACTCTCTCTTCTTTCAGAGGACCTGAGCCCTAGGACCATGCCTCAAGACTATCTGGCCTGATGACTCCTTGCTGTCCCCAGTCCACCTGGTCATGCTGCTGCTTCAGTTTCAACTGTTCTGTCTGCGGCTATGGAACCCTGGTCTCTCACTCTCCGTCTCTCACTCTCCGTCTCTCATTCTCCGTCTCTCACTCTCCGTCTCTCACTCTGAATGATCGGCTATGAAAAGCCAACTGACATTTACTCCTGAGGTGCTGACCTGTTGCACCCTCTACAACCACTGTGATTATTATTATCTGACCCTGCTGGTCATCTATGAACGTTTGAACATCTTGGCCATGTTCTGTTATAACCTCCACCCGGCACAGCCAGAAGAAGACTGTCCACCCCTCAGGTTCCTCTCTAGGTTTTTTCCTAGGTTCCTGCCTTTCTAGGGAGTTTTTCCTAGCCACCGTGCTTCTACATCTGCATTGCTTGCTGTTTGGGGTTTTAGGCTGGGTTTCTGTATAGCACTTTGTGACATCGGCTGATGTGAAAAGGGCTTTATAAATACACTTGATTGATTGATTATTTTTGCAGGGTTTTTTCCCTCAACACTAAATATGAGAATTAGCAGATCATTTTTTAAAATGTTTACATTTAACTAGGCAAGACAGTTAATTAAGAACTAATTCTTATTTACAATGACGGCCTACTCCCGCCAAACCCTAATGACGCTGGGCCAATTATGCGCCGCCCTATGGGACTCCCAATCACGGCCGGATGTGATACAGCCGCGACTCGAACCAGGTACTATAGTGACGCCTCTAGCACTGATATGCAGTGCCTTAGACCGCTGCGCCACTCGGGGAGCCCAAGTTTCAATGAATCCCGTTACCAACCATCAGTTCGGCCGAGAATTTTTTGATGAACTCTTACTCTGAAATGAGTTAATTACTATGCCTGAAGCCAACATCAAAGGAGGAAGTTGAGAAAGTGGAAAACATTATTTTAGCTTCGCGCTCACCTTTTTTTGTGTGTGTGATTGATTCTAGTCCCATGAGCTAACTGGGACTAGAATGAAATTGAGGAAATAATTCCCATAAACACTGAATACGAATTGATTCAATTGCAAAGCAGGACTACCAGAAAGCATTTGAAGAAGTACATCTTCATCCCCTCTCAAAGGAACAATCTTATTATGAACAAACAGTGAATCCTAAATTACAGGTTGGGTTTACAGTATAAGTTACAGTATTGTTAAGTCAATGACTGTTACATGTGAATGGGGTGTAAGAAACAATGACATACTGTGCGTAGATTCCTTCACGCGCTACAACAACCAGTCTAATCTGGAGCTAAGGGCTCGATCCTCACTCCTATATGAAAACATGACCATACGTTGATGTCCAGCTGACAGGGAAAATGTAGTTAAATCCAATCCATGGACACACACAGGTTGATATTCTCAACGGAGAAAAACCTTTAACAGGAAATTGACAGGTGCAGAATGCTGAAACTGTCGTAACTGGACCTGTAATTGAACCTGTAATTGAACCTGTAATTGAACCTGTAGTAATTGGTATTGCTAAAGACATTGAAATCTGTTCCGGTTCAGCTTGTTTCAGAGGGAAGGTGAGCGGCCTAAATGACCGACACCGTGTCGTCTGAGACTGTCAATCACACTACTAAAATACTCTTCATCATACACCTTCTACCCCCAAAGTCGTAAGACAACTAAACAGTTAGTTAAATAGTTCCCTGGACCATCTACATGGACCCTATTTGCAGTAGCTGTGACTACTCAAATATGCTGCCGCTCACTTTATTCCTAGTTACACCGTATGTGCATATCTACCTCAATTACCTCGTACCCCTGCACATTAACTCAGTACTAGTACCCTGTGTTATTGTTACTCATTGTATATTTATTATTATTATTATTACGTGTTAAACTTTCAAATCATTTCTCTATTTTCTTTCTCTCTGCGTTGTTGGGAAGGGCCCGCCTTTCACTGTTAGTCTACACCCGTTGTTTTTTCGAACCATGTGACAAATAAAGTCCTATTTGATTTCCAATGTACGGCACGTTTCATAATGACCAGGATGTCTCGCATGTCGAGACAAGGGGCAGTGTGTTGTCACACTGACAGATTAGTCAAGGACAAAAGGACAAGCATCCAAAACCCCCAAGGCCAGCTTAGCTACTACTTCTACTGATGCAGAGCCGTTAACCAACCAATGCAGACAGGCTGTGAAGGGGGGGTAGGCGGGCAGAGTGTGGTAGTGGAGCCAATTAGAGAGAAAAATGCCCTGCGCAGGGCAGGGCGGGGGGCTGGTCTGAGGGACTTACTGCAGTATCCTGTTACAGTAGTTGGGGTTTTGGGGCTGTGGAGATTTATACCAGGAGCAACACTGAGAGGCGCTAGAGAGACAGACATCACAGGCAGTGTGAAACCAGGAGAGCAGAGGTCCACACAACGAAACATGAAATGGAGGTGGTGGGTAAGAGAGGGGAACAAAAAGAGAGACAGACGGATACCGAGACAAGGAGGTGATAAAGGAAGAGATAGATCGAAAATAATACAAACCAAAAACAGATCATGAAAGATAGAACAGAGAGAGAGAGAGAGAGAGAGGGGAGGATGAGGTGAAAGAGAAACAGAAAAGAGAGGGTAAGACTGACAATTGATAGGGGGAGTTGCGCGTGATTTCTAAAAGACGTGCCCTCTTGAGAAAGTCCATTGTTTTTTGTCTGTTTTCAGAGTTTTGATCTGAAGCGGTTTGGCTGAAGTTTGAGGATGTTCCACACTCCAGTCCTTCAGCAGGTGGTCTTAATGGCCTGTATTAGAATGTAGCATGGCAGCACAAATTGATTCTGCCAAACCCTTCACAGCATTCTCTACAGCCAGTGAGGGAGAAGGAAAGAACCTAGAACGAAATCTGTTATGGATGGGACCCTTTGTACAGAATCTTACAGTTGAAGAAAGGGTGATTTCCGTTGTTAGCGGAAAGGTGGCCAGATTAGAGGCTCCCGATTGGGTTACAGCTGCTGCGGGTGAGCGGGAGCTAGGCAGTCTGCCATTGGTCAGACTCACCTTCCTGTGTGATGCAAATGGAGCCACTGCCCATGCCCACTCGCAGGCCGTCCACCCCGGCGTCGATCAGGTTCTTGGCCTGGGCTGCAGTTACCACTGAGACAGACAGGGGGAGACAGAGATCAACAATGTCACAGGCAGGTGCAGTGCAATCATGAAATTAGGGCAATTCTGAGAACACAGCATTTCTTGCTCGCTCTTTCTGTGTGTGTGTGATATAATATATATATATATATATATATTTGTGTGTAACACTCACCATTGCCTCCAATGACCTGAAGCTGTGGGTATTTCTCTTTGATGTACTTAATCATGTTGATTTGGAAGATCGAGTTCCCTTGAGAGGAGTCCTGAATGAACGAGAGCAACAATAAAGGGGCAATCTGTGATTGCTACAGCGATCTTTAGACTTAATTAATGATATGTACACACACATATTGATTCTTGAATAATGTAACTTATTCAACTATCGTACCCCATACACATCATTGGTCGTACTTAATGATCGCACTCCGTTGTTTGTAAACATTGTAATTGTAAACAAACACGGTATAGCCACAAAACACGGTTAAAACTATAATTTGGATATCATATATGGTCAGTCCTTGTATCCATAGCTCCGTCTTGAGAAAGGTTACATTTCTCCAACGCCACCCCTCCGCTTTTTACCAAAACAGAGGCAGGGTTGTCCGCTTTGTTATTGTTTGAACTGCAGATTGCACCTTTAAAATAACAGACTGAAGAAAAAGATGGAGGAAGTATCCATGAAGAGCATAACAAGTAGATGGAGTAGAAGAACCAGGAACCCACTAGTACGACCACATCTACGCCGCTCTGCACCAGCAGGTCCAGTCTGTATTTGTCGTCGTTGTGTGTGCCGATGGCTGCCCCACACAGCAGCTGTTTGCGTGAGTCTTTAGAGGCCAGGGGGAAGTCCCTGTTCTTCTTCAGGTCTGTCCTGGCGATGATGGACACCAAGCAGCCCTCCTTGTTCACTATGGGCAGCTTACCTACACAGAGACATGGCATTTACAACGGGGCCCACGAACACACAGGGGCCATGTTGACGTAGGCTATATGACAGTCTCGTTCAATTTTTTATATATATATTTTTTAACAGTGAACCTTCTCCCCGGGTCCCGCCTCCTCACCTTTCTTACTCCTCTGCAGGATCTCATTGGCCTCTTTCAGTGTCACTCCAGCTGGAGCTACGACAAGGTCCTCAAGCTTCGTCATCACCTGTAGTGGTGAAGGAAGGAGAAAACAAAAGACGATTAGCATGTACCTTCGGACGCGTGTCACGAGAGTGGCAGGGAAGTCCACTGAACACAGTTATACAGATGGAAAAACACTGTGATACGCGTTGAGCCACACCCACCTCGTTGAGTGGCAGGATGTGCTCCTCCTCCTTCAGGAAGTCAATGTCCCGCGAGGAGATGATGCCAACGAGGTGCCCGCCCATGTGGCCGCTGTCTGTGATGGGGATGCCGCAGAAGCCGTGGCGTGCCTTGGCCTGGAACACGTCAGCCACACAGTCTGTAGGACTCATCACCACCGGGTCAGTGATGAAACCCTGCTCGTACCGCTGGGAGAGAGGGCAGGAAAGGAGAAGGGGGGGGGGATGGGGGAGCGGAGGGCAGAGAGTGGAATGGGGTCGAGAGAAAGGAATGGGGTAGCAGGAGGAAGGATATAAGTGGGGGAGGGGAAAGAGGGACATGGGGGGAGAGAGAGAGAGAGAGAGAGAGAGAGAGAGTAGGGGTATCTATTAGGCTCTGCAGATCTACAGGGTATTTAAAAAGCACACCAGGGGGCATGAGCGACAGATGAAAAATGAAATAGGAGAAGAGAGAGAAAATGATTGCTTCCTGTTCTAGCGGGAACACGACAGTGAAACAGCTCCAACTAGATTGGCAGGACGACCAAACCAAAGGACAGCAGGCAATAACATGAGTAGCAGAGACACACACACACGGACACACAAAAAATACACATGTAACAAAAGAAGAGAAATATGAAGGGAGATGAAGAGTGAGAGAGAGAGAACGTGTAGTAGGGGTCATCACCTTGACCTTGCGGACCTCGTTGGCCTGGAACTCTGGAGTGCAGTTGTGGTGGATGAAGCCTATTCCCCCCGTGAGCTGTAAGACGATTAGAAGAACATGTTCACTTGCCAGTTTGTGTGTGTATGTGTGTGTGTGTGTGCGTGTGTATGAGAGAGAGAACGTGTGTCCTCAGACATGAACTCTAGCTGAAGTTGCCTGTAAGGATTTATGCAGAACAACTAGTTTCAAGTGACTTCTTGGCATTTGTTTTGCAGTGAAGACTATGTGATGTTTCCACTGCAATGTTTGCCTCTGGGGGGGGGGGGCTTTAAAATAGTAACCCAAGATGGTTGTTTTGTAAGTGACACATAATTGCAGCTGTTGTAGTCACTTCAATATTACCCTGGGAGAAAGTACTGGTTGTTTTCCAATAGCTGTTGATGTTTCTGCTATTAGCTGTTTTATAGGGGGGTTGTTGCTTGTGATCTCATGTCATCTTGTGATCGGTCTGACAGCAAATATGTTTTTTTTGTATTCCTTGTTGCTTCCTTGGAAACTGTGCCAACAACTGCGAAGAAGATCGTTGATGTCGTTGCGTTTATCGATCAAAAGTTGCCCGAACACTGCTGTTCACTTCGTGTTATGCCGAGTCGACTTTTAACTAAAACCTTCCATTATGTCACCGTGCTAAAGTGTGTATGTTCACAGCAGACTTACTGCCATGGCAATGGCCAGCGCCGACTCGGTGACGGTGTCCATGGGGGAGGATACAAAAGGCGTTTTCATGGTGATCTGCTTCGTCAGGGCTGAAGTCAAATCCTGCAGAGGACACAAAACCAGTTACTACTAAATAACTACTTGTAACGAACACCTGTCGTAGTAACAAACACACCTTTCACGGCGCTCGGTTGCCAATCAAAGACTACAATGGGAAGGTCTTCCTTGTAATCTTAAATGGAATCTTCGGTCGCATTCACTCGGCAACAAACGGAAGACAACTGACTGAAAAAAGGGATGACCTGAACTTATCCAATAAGAAACATTGCAAAATGTTTTGCTATGGTGTGCACTAATGAATATGACACCAGGTCATGGAGGGTCAGAAGCCCTAAGGGTTCCACTCACCACCTGTTCCGATGTGAAGTCAATGTACCCTGGGAGAATCAGGAAGTCACTGAGAGAAAGAGAGAGAGAGAGAGAGAGAGAGAGAGAGAGAGAAGAGAGAGAGAAAAGAGAGAGAGAAAAGAGAGAGAGAAAAGAGAGAGCAGGGACAGGCTTCACATGCTGCATACAATCTAACAATGATTCTCACAGATATGCAATTTCACACATTTGTGTCTCAGTATGTACAGTGGGGTGTTACAATATCACACGTGGGTCGGCCAAAAGTGAATTTCCTTCTTCAGCTGGTTAATAAAGTAATATTCTATCCAATCGTTTTTTAAATCAAATTCTACGATATCTTTCGACAGGACTTGAGTGGGACCGCAAAAGTTCAGCGTTTGATCATCTGAGCAAATTGAGCTATCCGGAACATGACGTGGGACTAACTGATATCTGATGCACGTGACGAGCAGGCAAAACAGTGTCCTGTGTTGCTACACGTTAGCGCTGACTTGTCAACACATTCCTGAAGGTCCCGAGAAGTGATGCAAGTATGACTCAGTCACTTTGGATAAAAGAATCTGCCAAATGGCGCAAATATTATTACAAAAACATATGTTTCCAAGCCACACCGTCTGTCTGGTACTAACGGGTTGAGATTTCGAAACATGTTGTTGCACAAGCACCTTCACTTTGAAGTATACCAGTACTATGTAGGCCCATGTTTCTAGGAGACTACTTTGCCTATATTAAGCATGGCATGCGCAGAATGAGATGCGATGGTATCTTCACTGAAGAGTAGACAAGAGATGAGGCACTGTGACAAATAGACTTATACTTCTGCCTAACAATTACCTACTGTTCATGCCAACACAATCATATTCTATAATATCTTGCTTGACATGGAGGTGGTGCCTTCAGGGTGTCATAATTAGTTACATTGTCACACGAGGAATGTCATTTTTTTTATTTTATTTTACCTTTATTTAACCAGGCAGGTCAGTTAAGAACAAATTCTTATTTTCAATGACGGCCTAGGAACAGTGAGTTAACTGCCTGTTTTTGGCAGAACGACAGATTTGTACCTTGTCAGCTCGGGGGTTTGAACTCGCAACCTTCCGGTTAAGCTCTAACCACTAGACTACCCTGGTATTCCTAACTCAACTGCTGGAAAACTAGGCTACCGACTGCAAACTTGAGTTGTTGTCGTGTGTGTATATATGTTTAATAACAGACACTGAAAGTAGGCTTATTATTCATGAACAGACCCTCTGGGTGATAGAGGAACGTTCAAATCACAGGCATACATAGCTGAATATAGCCAGGCCTATTCCAGAACCTCAAATATCCATTTACTTCTTTCAGGTACTATTTTTGTTCGATTTGAGTCAGTCCCAAAAATAAAACTGTTACTTAACTCGGGAAACCTGAGTCGGTAGACCCACGACCATGTAGAAAGAATAGCATGTAATGCAATGACTCAAAGCCCCTGCTTGCACAAATAATAGTGTCGCTAATGTGTCAACGACGAAATATACGGCTCTGGTTACTAGCTAGCTACAAAGGTTATTCAGGTTAACTCAAGCGAATTGCGATGGATTTCAACAAGCCGCCATGTGACTGCCAAACGTCAATAATTACTTGTAGGTAAGGCCGTCCCCGCAGTTGAAGAGTTGCTGCCCGCTGAGTCCATCATCGGGCACGTAACCAGTCTGTCCACTGATCAGGTAGTCCGCCATTATACAATTTATGTATCTACGTTAGTGTTTTATTAGTCACGTTGGTGCTAAACAGACAACGGCCCAAGAGACCAATAACTTTCTTCGTTTCTTCGCTCCACTCCTAACGTCAGTTTACGACCGGCGATCTGTCAGTCAGCTGTGGCGTGGTGCGACCGTGCGCTCTGTCTCTTGTCAAGAAGATCCTTTCCTGGTTATAAAAATGACATGTAATGCATTCACGACTGTAGAACATCTACCGAAATGCCCTCTATTCTTCGGCCTTCAACGTTATCAAGCTCCTGTCCTGTCTGGAGATACCTCTGGTCCCACACGTTTTCGTCTGACAACCTTTTTCTTCTTCTTTGGGGTTTTATGGCGGTGTGATACCAATTTGGTGCTTTACCGCCACCTACCGCGCTGGAGTGGGATGGACACTATGGAGATGTTCTAGATTCTGCGCTCTGGTTCAAGGGTTTTCAAACTTGAGCCCCCGGGTTAGGACCCCCTATAATGTGTGTTTATTTTCATGAGCCAATTAAGTTCCTGAGAGCTGCATGGAGCTTGCAGTTTTAAAGCACAATTCCTGCTATTCTACACATTTTGCCATAGCTCATACCTTGTTCATATTTGAGGAAGGTCAGCTCTAAGTTGGTCAGGTCCGACCAGTTTTGATGTTTGTAGGTTTTACAGTGAAGAACGTGATCTGTGGTTCATGTGGCTGGCCAGTTAGGATATGAACCTGTGTCGCATTATCCTATTTTATGAGAGTGGTTGAGGCTGTTGTGGCCTATTCATTTCTGATCGTCTTGAAAGTCATTTGTGGTTATTGCGGATTGAAACCAGGTGGGTGGAGTGACAACCTTTATTTTAACAGTAAGTTGACGGAGAACTCATTTTCAGCAATGACCTGGAGAAAATTTACAGGGGAGATTAATGACCCAGTTGGAAGATTGGGATTATTGAGACCATGATGGTTTGAAGGCCAGAATGGGAATTTAGCCAGGACAGAGTTAATACCCAAACTCTTAGGATAAGTGGCATGGGGGATCTTCAGTGACCACCCAGTTAACATTCCATCAGAAACACCGCACCCTACACAGGGCAATGTCCCAAAGCACTGCCGTGGGATGTTTTATTTAACGAGAAGAAAGAGTGCCTCCTACTGGATCTCCAACACCAGTTCCAGCAGCTTCTGGTCTCCCATCCACGGACCAACCCTGCTTAGCTTCCAAGGTAAACCAGCAGTGGCATGCAAGGTGAAATGCTGCTGGCATAAAAGTCACACGTCATTTCCGGGACAGGTACTAACTCTCCCATACGCTGGAAAAACCTTGCATGTGTTGATTTCTGTCATCCCCTATTTAAGTATTAGGACCGCCCACTAGTAAAGTGGCACACATAAAAGGAGACAGCATTACAACAGTTATTAATATAGCTGGCACACCATGCGGCCTATATTTGGGCCTAGCAGGCTGACCTGAATAAGCAACGACTACACTGTAGCTCTTATTTAGAGGCCGTGTCAAAAATAATGCATTGTGGAGGCCTTTTTGTGTTCAACGGTCAGAGGTTGTCACAACATTAACACGTCTGAAGTGTTCAGTATGGCTGCATTTAGACAGGGAGCCCCATTCAGTTTTATATATATTTTTTTTTTTACTAAATGGTCTTTGGCCAATAAGATAAGCTCAGATGTGGTGAAAACTACATTTAGAGTTGGGCTGCCTGTCTAACAAAGTCTGACCTGTATCAGAGTAGCATGAAAGTCCTAAAGTTAAGTGTGTATACTGATTGAACATGAAGGTGAACTGATAAAAGAGCCAACTGGAAGATCTGGGTCAACCCATTGACAACCACATAGCATGGGTGCCACTTCCTTTCTGCTCTCACGGGCATTGTCCTTCATCTGTGATAATAAACACAAGAAACTACATCTGGTTTAAAAAAAACTCAGTAACTATTTCTGTACAACCGTTGAAAATTACAGCATTTCTTTTAATGTTTTTTTTTTTTTAAGTTTTTTTTTTTACGAACTATCAATTTACAGAAAAAGGTGAACAATGTGAGAAGAAAAAAAAGAACAAACAGGTAGAGGGATGGTGGGAGAATTAAGGTTTCTTTTTGTTGGCAGAGTGTTAAAGCATGTTTGTGTTCACGGTGTGTGTGTGCGCATGCCCTCTCATTTCATGTTTAGTGTGTTTGAATGTGGCGTTCCTGACATCTAAATGGGACGAGGGATACAGCCACACCATTCTGGGACCCTGTAGCAGACACAAAGAGCGCTTAACAAGGGAGGGATGAGTGTGTGGAGCCGTAGACAAAGGGATGGAAAGTGAAGGAAGCGAAGGAGTCAGGGAGCTGCTGGTGCTTCGCAGTAGTCTGGAGACTTCAGGTGTCATGGAAATCCTTCAGCAGCGTGCGTCTCCTCTGCTCAGCAATGTGCATCTGATTCTCCAGATCCTGAAAGAGAGGGCGTGGAAGAATTTCAATTGTTCAGAGTCTAAAACTAATACAGTGCCTAGGCACGTACATATTTCAGGGGTCCTTTCTGATTTCCCCAAGGCGTGCCATTAACCGGCAACTCCCGTGCTCCCGGCCAATGGAAGTCTTAATCTGGAAACTTTAAATATCCATACACCCCCCTTTCATTCACATCTTCCCCCTGTTCCTTACCCCTCTGTCATTAGCACTCAGCTCCCCCTCGCTCCCACTCTCGTAGCTGTCTGCTCGCTCCACCTTCCAGGACAGGTTCTCAATCTCCGCTTCCAGCTGGGCTTGCTGGTATTCAAACTGATTAGGACAAAATGCATTCATTAGGCTACTTGTTCATTATAGACAGCATGTTTATTTTTTTATATTTTCTAAAAGTTCAATTAGCAACTTGCAGCACCCTCCCCGTAAATTAATCTCATCAATTTGAGTCAATGGCATCTTTGCGGACCACAAACATCATTGAGTGAATGATTCTATAACCCCCTTGCAAATGTTATTAGCAGACTGTGCTATGCAAAAAAAAAAAAATCTGTCAATTACAATATGCATCAGTTTGTTGTCAGTAGCTTATGCCTGCCCATGCCATAACCCCACTGCCATCATGGGGCACTGTTCACAACGTCGACATCAGCAAACCGCTCACCCACACGACACCATACACGTTGTCTGCGGTTGGCCGTAGTGCCAAATTCTCTAAAATGACGTTGGTGGCTTATGGTAGAGAAATCACCATTCAATTCTCTGGCAACAGCTCTGGTGGGCATCCCTGCAGTCAGTATGCAAATTGTACACTTCTCAAAGTATCTGCATGTTTTAGAGTGGCCTTTTGTCCTCAGCACAAGGTGCACCTGTGTAATGATGCCACACCGGTCAGGTGGATGATTGTTGGCCAAGGAGAAATGCTCACTTACAAGGATTCAAACAAATGTGTGCACAAAATGAGAAATAAAGCTTTGTGCGTATGGACAATTTCTTTCTTTTATATCAGCTCATGAGCGATACTTTACATGTTGAGTTTATATTTTTGTTCAATGTATATTAATGGAATGCAGTAGTGTAAAGTACTTAAAAATACTACGCATTTATATTTTGGATAACTTTTACATCACTGAATAAAATTTACTTTTTATTCTATATATTGTCCCCTACACCCAAAAGCACTAACATTTTGAATGCTTAGCAGGACAGGAAAACAGTCCAATTGACAGTTATCAAGAGAACATACCTGGTCATCCCTACTGCCTCTGATCTGGCAGACTCACTAAACACACATGCTTCAATTATAAAAGTCTGAGTGTTGGTGTGACCCTGGCTTTCCTTAATACAAGGGATTTGAAAATATGTTTCACTTTTGATACATTGTAGCAATTACATTTACTTTTGATTCTTAAGTATATTTAAAACCAAAATAGTGTTAATTTTACAGAAGTAGTATTTTGTCCTGGGTGGCATTCACGCGAGTCATTTTCTATTCAGGTATCTTTACTTTTACTCAAGACAGTCGGGTCCTTTCCCCTCCTCCCCCCACCGCTGACAGAATGCGGTAGCTTATAGACAGACACTCACCAGTTTTTTACGCGGACCAGACTCCATGTAGTAGGCGTAGGGGTAAGTATACTGCAGAGTGTAGCGACACTGTGGGACAGGCAGATTAGAGATCAGCACGACTTGCCATTGGTTCAAGGAGCAGTAGGTCAAATAAGTAACCTGATAACCCTTTCACACCATTATGCCGTGCGGAACCAAACTGCGCCGGATCAGATTTACACACTTGGCTTGGCACCTCTCAGGTAACAATAAAGTTGTGTGAAAAGCCCTATACATGAGTGTTTTAATGTGTGCGTTTGGTCCTTTTGCATGGGAACGTAGTACCTTGGCCAGAAGCTTAGCAGCGTTCTGCATGTACTGCCAGTCTATCCAGGTGCCCAGGTTGTTCATCACCCGCTCTTGAATCTTCTCCTGGATCCGCTGGTACGTCTGAGCCTCCAGCTGGAGACTCTTATTGTGGTTCTCCCACTGAAGAACACAAAACAGTCAGGACTGGAGAAAGAGTCAGAGCAAACACATTCAAGAAACACACTTCTGGGTGATTCTGACAAAGATCTGTGTTCATTTGACATGGTGTCTTTGCTTCTATAACACTCAAGAGTTGAACATGAGCGGTATTTGACACACATGAGAGACAGTTGCCATAATCTAAAAGTACCAGAGATGGCCATGCAGACTACCTCTGTGGAAGTTAGCGTGACTGAGGAACGTGTGTACTATCCTATAAAGTCCACCGCATGTATTAATATAATGATTGTCCATTTTTAATGTATGGCGCTGGTTGACATCACATATACTGAAAGCGGTATAATGCTACGAGGTAGACAAACCACCTGATTGACACTTACTCTGGCAACGCATAGGTGTTTGATGTAGTTCATGTCACATGACACAGCTGAACGGTTCACTGAATTCCATACAAAACTCAGCGTGCACAGAAGTTATGTATCCGTCAGTGATCGTATCATGTTAGTGTTTCGTATTCATCTCACCCTCTCAAAGTAGAAAAGGTATTTCTTGAGGGCCTCTCTGGCCTGTGCCTGCTGGCTCTGGTTGACGATGTCTGGGTTCTCCTTATAGCGACTGCACTCATAGTACTCACTGCCATGGGTCTTCCAGTCCCCCAGACACATCCAGCAGAAGTCTACACACATACAGATGACATTAACGGAAAAAACAAGGCGAGCTCAATGTCAAATGGGTTGCATACGGCTTGAGCCCGTTATATCAGCAGAACGCTGGGGGGTAAATTGATGGGTAAAAAGGCTCATTTGGTGTTGAGCTGTAAGAAGCCGTGTAACAGATACACACCGTGTTTGCACTTGGAGCATTGCTGAAACAGAGGGGAAACACAATGTCAGACACTTAAAAAGAAGCTGAAGTAAAAGTAGACCTTCGTAGAAAAGCTCCAGAGATTTAAAAGAAAACTAATGCGAACGACAATGTGCTGATCGCCGGCACAACCCAGATGATGCAGATTCAATTACCACTCACCATGTGATTGCAGCCCCCGTTCTTCTCAATGCATATATTGCACTTGGGACACTGGGGGGGGGGAAGGAAATAAAGGGGGGGGTCATTCGTCATTACAGACAAAAGCAAAGGAGAATGTTGGAAAACCACACCTAATTTCATTGTGTGTGCGCGAGAGTGTGTGGCCCGTCTCACATCTTTAGTGTGGGCACTGATGTAGTTGGCCGTCTCGGAATCGTCAGCACATTTGGTCAGCCACCTTCGGACAGTCGGGCAGTCTGTTGGGGCGTGGTACATGGCCCGGCATTTGAAACTGAGACAGTAGAGATAAATAGTTATAAGGGCATCCGCAGGGAGTCAAATGACATGACCATATGTTTATCTGACATGATACACATGACTCTAAGAACTTGTGTACTGATCTGGGTGTAAGAGTTGTATGTGCTGGCGTCGGTCTTACCAGAAGACCTCATTGCAGTGGATGCACTGTACTCTGCGGGCCCGTGGCTCCTGCACTTGGATGACGATGGGGCAGTCTGCCCCTGGACACAGCTGCAACTGGAAGTGGCTCTGAAGAGGGAGAGGAGGCTTGTTCAGTCCAGTCTATCAACATGTCTGTGGACCATTCAAATGCGTCAAGTGTCCTTGGTCAGAACTAAACTTAATTTATACTCAGTCCGACTCTGAAGACCGCTAATGCGCCTGTCGGTTTCCTTGTCGCAGAGACTTTTAAAAGGCTCACCTTTCAGCTTCTAGAAGTTCAACATCTCTCAAAGAATGCACTGCTTTAATTGTCACATTTACAAATGTAAACAGGCTATTTTTAACACCACATTGCCTTGTAAATAATGATTTTGTAACAAGTTCACTTTAATGAACAAAAGTCAGCTACAGTGAAATGTTAAAAAGCTAGCAAACAGAAATACCGCTCGGTAGCTCATTTTGGTTACCTGGCTTGCTGGACTGACATCCTTAAAATATTTTAACAGATGGGTTGATGGATATTAAAATAGAGCAGGTATGCTATTTGGACCATCCAGGCTGCTGATGTCATGCAAACACTTTTTGCGTTTTTATCATTTCTCATGACGTTACTGCAGACATATCACCGTCTACAGATGTAGTTAGACCCACTAAACCAGCCAAGACACCGGGCCTTACCGACAGCTACAGAGACCTTCAATAGCTAGGCAGGTCCTGACAAATATGCACACTGGCTGAAAGACGGACATTAAGAGGCCGATCGTTTCCTTTTATTAACAGTATGCTGGCAGTGCAATTTCACCGTTTGCTGTTCAAGAACAAAAGCTGCGGGACGAGACAGACCTATAGAAAGCGGGACAGACCAATAGGAAGCGGGACCAGACAGACCAATAGGAAGCGGGACCAGACAGACCAATAGGAAGCGGGACAGACAGACCGAGGGAAGCGCCGACAAGCAGCCAGACAGACCACCAGAAGGACAGGCTGAGACGCGTACCTCCACATAGTCCCTGAAGAGGTAGCGTCTATATTTGTCCTTCAGCTCCTCACCAGACAGCAGCGAGAGCACAAAGTCTTCTGGCATTTGGAGGGAACAGTCCTGAGCCATACAGGAGATGCCTGCACACAGAAAGACCGGCCATTTTAAATATTTTAAGCATACACCCTGAGCATAAAAAAATATCTGGAGAAACACATGGATTTCAAATACATATTTTTTTTTATACGAGACAAATTTAAAATAAAAACATCCAAGGTACAGACATCGCAATATGATTGCAAGTAAAGGCTATCAAATAATTGTCACCGGGGTTCATCTTCAAAGCCTCTCATGTCACTATTCTGAAAGGAACAAGCTGCTGACTACTGAACACACTGACAGGTCGCATCAGCCCTAGCAGCACTGCTTACCCACTCCCATCCCATCTTTGACAAGTACAGTGCAATGCTGCTCCCAGCATCCTTTGCAGAAGGAGTGCTGACAGGGCAACGCGAGCAGGGTGTCCCTCCGAACCAGCTGCAGACACACCCCACACTGGAGGGACTGAGGTGTCTGAGGACCGAAAGAAAACATCACACACACGATAGTCAAATGGTGGCCCAATGGCCAAATCTGGTCAGTGACAGTTCAGACCACCTACACAACTAGAACATAGAGTCCCTGTACCTATCCAGACAGAACCTTGAACTTCACCCAAATACATTACAAACAGACTCCATAGAAAGAGAGCACTCTTAGTACTTACGGGAACTGATCTGCAGGTGCTGCTGGGCTGGACCTGGGCGTCAGACAGCAACTGAGATGAACTTGATTTGTATCTAAAAAAGGCAAAACCGGGGCACCAGAAGTCATATTCAAACCAGTTTATCAGAATATTTGCATAGTGTATGAAAATATGAGTGAGTAGGACTGAACTCGTGTGTGTGTGTGTGTTTACCTGTCCAGTATTTGTGACACTTGCCAGTGAAAGTGCACAAGGACCAGTTTGGCTACAGCAGGTAAAACCTGTCCAGAGAGAGGACAGAGAGAAGCATGTTATGAACACAACTGTTCTCAGGAGGCAGAAGCAGACCGTTCAAGTACTTTCATTGATTACTTCTTTAAACTGATAACTACTGAGACTGGAAAGTTAGGCACCTCATAACTAGATATCATATGACCGTGCCACAGATATGGTCTGATATTTCGGTTCCCCATTCAATTTAGGTTAACACACAGCCCCCCCCCATGAGAATGAATGTATGGCCCCTAACCCAACGCAGATATTTTCACACCCCTACTAGTTACAGTTAAGATTGAGGTTATGGTAATTGACCCTAGATGTGGTTAATGGTAAAAATCTACCTCAATTACCCCTAAAACGAGCCCAAAACCAACCTTAAGGATGGCGGCGATACTGTTGACCTCGTCGCAGAGCACCTTCTGACTCTCCCTGTAGTCGAGGCAGGTGAACTGGTACTCCTCTGGGTCGAACGAGTCGGACCCCTGCTGCTCCATGTCTCCGGCCACGCCTTCATAGTAGTCGGCTATGTCCCCCTGGTCGTCGTCGTCCCCCCCGTCATCATCCTCAGAGTTGACCCCGAGGTCATCCTCATTGGTGTTCATGTCCACAGACATTTGCCGGCAGAGACTCCCTCACTCTCTGGGACTGGCTCCCGAGCCGCCGGAACCACCTGGGGAACTACAGAGCCCAGAGAGAACGGCTCCACAAGCTAGCCCAACACCGCTCAGCAGCAGCGGAAGAAGCAGAAGAAGTTACACTCCCCGTCTTTCATGAGGAACCGTTGAGGTGGATGCTCTGAAAGGAGACAAAGAACTTGAGGATAAGGAGGAGGGGGCAATATAAAATGGTTCCGAAAAAAAATTAACTTGCCAATGGAGTCTGAGGATATTTATGTGGACAAGTTGTATGATACAGAAGAACGGGTCAGGGACACGGTGTGATGCTCATTCGTCTGAACTCAGGTCAATGGAACTACAGTGTGCCATAATTCAAGGTCTCTCTGCACTAGACAGAAAGGTCTGCTCCAATACCCAGCCACTTGTGCGATTCACTGATTAGAGATCGAGCAAAACTTGTCCAACCAAAGCTTCAGAAAGATCGGGAAAGCACAGATATCTCCCATTACCCCTGGGACTTTCCTTTCTTCTAGTTGTACATTTGACAAACAATATGATAACACGTGTGGGATACAAAGCACGGGAAGAGGCTTAATGCAGCGGTTTAAAGGATTACATGACGATGTTTTCCCCTACTGACAAGGCGGTAGGACAGTAGGCACAGGATCAGCCGCGTGACATACCATCTAGTCCTAATAAGAAAAACGTGAATATTCAGCCACCTATAGTGACTCCTTGCATTCCCCCAAAAAATATTTCCACGTAGTGGGCGGTGTGGCGATTGTCGGTCTATTTCGGATGTCTGCTCCTGTCCTACGGTTTGTGATGGACTTTGTGGCATGAACATAAAGCCATGGATCACCGCAGTAGGCAGCCAGGAGTTTGATATGTGACTTGCAATATTGACCTGGCCCCCAGGTCAGTGCTAGACGCTTGTTTGCATTCCCTACATGCTATAAATAGGGACTTATGCATACACGATATCATAGACGTAGTTAGGTGTGTACAGTGTAATATATCAAATGAGGTGGGTTCTGGCCGAATACACAAACATGACTGGCTCGTAGCTGGGTTTGCCTAGTCAATTATCCAGCGCTAACGTTTGGCGAGCTAACGTTAGTTAACACAGCTAGCGATAAAGTATAGGTTACAACAATAGCAGTTTTTCAAATAATTATTTTAATAATCAATCAAATACGCTATCCTAGACATAGGCAACGTAGATCAACAGCGGTTCCATTGTTCCACCCCGGAATTCACCAGAAATTATACATAACGAGTGGCTGATCCCCCTAGCCGCCGCATCTCTCACACGCTAACCCGGGGATTGGCATGTAAACAAGGCCATCTGTGGATCGTTAACAAACTAACTTACCTTATCGTTGGCATAACGCTTCCACACCAAGTACTGAAGTATTTACTTACCTTCCAGGCCGAGTTGGGTTGCCTTGCAAATGAAGCCAAAAGTGGATTTAAGTACCAGGACCAATTCTGAAAAACTCGCCAGCTAAGTGGAAGACAGAAAGTAAATTAATATTCAAAAATTGCGTCACTTCCGTGTCTCCATCGATGACACCCATTGGACAGTTATATTATTCAAGGCGGGGACCCAAACCAAGGGGATTCGATTAATAGGCTCGGGCGCCGGGTTAGACATGTTTTACACCGGGTGAAATTTGATCGCATTCGTTTTGGAACCGGGCGCATGAGCCATGTGCCCCGTTCATAACTAACGGCGAAGTTGGCTGAAAACAAGTCACTAAATTAACCACGTGGAATAATGTGTATGATTCTGTATTTTCACATGCAAAAACCGCTTGATCTACCTTCCCAATGAAAATTCAAGCATTATCTTTTATGAAAAATATATGTTTCTGGACAATACACCATGCTGCCAGGCTGACAACATGACCGAGCGACGCAGATTACTGTTCATTTGAGATGGGCGCTCCTCCCTCACCACTTTTGCTGTTCACATCACGGGCCATAGACCGGTGCCCCGCGGTTTAGCATAATCGAATCTGCCCACTGTAATAGAAGTTTCTAGGGAATTAACAAATAATCTACCTTTTAATTATTTGTCCATTTCTAATACCAAGAAATTATTCTAACAATTAGTAGGAATCCAGACACAATGAATCAAGGTTTTAAGAACTGGCTCTGGCCAGACACTGCATCAACAGTACATGAACAAAAGTAATGAAATGGAAAAAATACATGCCTACATGTGGGACACAATGACATAAAATCAGTCGGGTTTAAAGAACTTATGAAAGAAATCAACAACACTCTCGTGACTATTTTCTCTGAGAGGCTGGGAATATATTTATAGCTCTGATGCCTGTGTAATCCTGAGGGTGCATTCTTGGCTGTGGCTCAGTGACTGTCTGTCCTTGGATCGTGTTCTTCTTAACATTTCTATTGCCGGATTGCAACCATACACCGCCACCTACTGTACTGGAGTGTGAGGCCGGTTACAGCATGCCTATTTGTCTTATCGCAAATCAAATTTTATTGGTCACATACATATATTTAGCAATGTTATTGCGTGTGTAGCGAAATGCTTGTGTTCCTAGCTCCAAAGTGCAGTAGTATCTAACAATTCACAACAATATAGACAAATCTAAAGTAAAATGGAATTAAGAAATACAGTACCAGTCAAAAGTTGTGAAACACCTACTCAGTCAATGATTTTTCTTTATTTTTACTATTTTCTACGTTGTAGAATAATAGCGAATACATCAAAATTATGAAATCACACATAATGGAATCATGTAGGAACCAAAAAAGTGTTAAACAAGTCAAAATACGTTTTATATTCGAGATTCTTCAAAGTAGCCACCCTTTGCCTTGATGACAGCTTTGCACACTCTTGGCATTCTCTCAACCAGCTTCATGAGGAAGTCACCTGTAATGCATTTTAATTAACAGGTGTGCCTTGTTAAAAGTTTGTGGAATTTCTTTCCTTCTTAATGCGTTTGAGCCAATCAGTTGTGTTGTGACAATGTAGGGTTGGTATACAGAAGATAGCCCTGTTTCATAAAAGACCAAGTCCATATTATGGTAAGAACAGCTCAAATAAGCAAAGAGAAATATGATATGCCTTTCCATCTGGTTTGCGCTTTGTGGAACTCTCATTTGTTTTTTAACAAAACAATGACCCAACACACCTCCAGGCTGCGTAAGGGCTATTTGACCAAGAAGGAGAGGGATGGAGTGCTGCATCACATGACCTGGCCTCCACAATTACCTGACCTCAACCCAATTGAGATGGTTTGGGATGAGTTGGACTGCAGAATGAAGGAAAAGCAGCCAACAAGTGCTCAGCATGTGCGAACTCCTTCAAGACTGTTGGAAAAGCATTCCAGGTGAAGCTGGTTGAGAGAATGCCAAGAGTGTGCAAAGCTGTTGAAGAATCTCAAATATATTTGGATTTGTTTAACACTTTTTTGGTTGCTACATGATTCCATGTGTGTTATTTCATAGTTTTGATGTCTTCACTATTATTCTACAATGTAGAATATAGTAAAAATAAAGAAAAACCCTGGAATAAGTAGGTGTGTCCAAACTTTTGACTGGTACTGTATATAAATATTAGGATGAGCAAAGTCAAAGTGGCATTGACTAAAATACAGTAGAATAGAATACAGTACATACATATGAAATGAGCAAAGCAGTACATTATGTAAACATTATTTAAACGACGAGTGTTCCATTATTAAAGTGACCAGTGATTAAATGACTATGTATATAGGGCAGTAGCCTCTAAGGTGCAGGGTTGAGTAACCGTGTGGTAGCCGGCTAGTTATGGCTATTTAACAGTCTGATTGCCTTGAGATAGAAGCTGATCACCCTGTATTTACCACCTACTGTTGTGTAGGATGAATCCATTACACTTTGTGACACAAAACGGAAGGGAAAAGGACACGGGAAAGGGGAAGAAAAAAAGTGCCCAACCATCTAACCCCACACCCATTAAAACCTCACCAATAACTTGGCCCTATCAATCAAATGTATTTATAAAGCCCTTTTTACATCAGCCGATGTCACAAAGTGCTATACAGAAACCCAGCCTTAAAACCCCAAACAGCAAGCAATGCAGATGTAGAAGCACGGTGGCTAGGAAAAACTCCCTAGAAAGGCAGGAACCTAGGTAAAAATCTTGAGAGGTACCTGAGGGGTGGACAGTCTTCTTCTGGCTGTGCCGGGTGGAGGTTATAAGAGAACATGGCCAAGATGTTCAAACGTTCATAGATGACCAGCAGGGTCAGATAATAATAATCACAGTGGTTGTAGAGGGTGCAACAGGTCAGCACCTCAGGAGTAAATGTCAGTTGGCTTTTCATAGCCAATCATTCAGAGTTAGAGACAGCAGGTGCGGTATAGAGAGAGTCGAAAACAGCAGCAAGACAGGAGAAATACTCCAGATATAACAGACTGACCCTAGCCCCCTGACACATAATCTATTGCAGCATAATTACTAGAGGCTGAGACAGGAGGGGTTGGGAGACACTGTGGGCCCCGTCCGACTATACCCCCAGACAGGTCCAACCAGGCAGGATATAACCCCACCCACTTTGCCAAAGCACAGCCCCCACACCACTAGATAGATATCTTCAACCACCAACTTACTACCCTGAGACAAGGCCGAGTATAGCCCACAGAGTTCTCCCCCACGGCACGAACCCGAGGAAGATCACATCAGAGACGCACCCCACCTATCTGATTTACACAAGGCCTACAACCTGGGAGGACGAGACACTATAATTCAAACACATCTTCTAACTCTTCTGCAGTAAAATCTTATACACCCAAGTATTTCTCTGCAGCTGCCACCACAACATATATTTTCATTGATTTACGTTCCATTTCTGCAGTAGGCTAAGCCAACCTTATTGAAGCACGTTATTCTTATCACTCTTTATTGGCCTCAGCCTACTCACAGGGATCTTCTTAGGATCCCTCACCCTGGACCCATATTCCTCTACTATTGTCTTCCCTGCCTCAGCATACTACACCTTCTGTACTACTCTGATGCTGGCAACCTCAACCTGCCTTTCTCTCACCGGACAGTTCTGATCTCCAGCACTTTTTCCACCTATTCTACACATTCCTTTGTCTCATTCCCTCCTGCACACTTCTCACATCTAGGATTCTCCCTCCTACATACTGCTGCAACATGACCATAAGCTTGGCACCTAAAGCACCCTAATGGGTTTAGGACAAAAGCTTGCACGGATAACTGACATATCCTAACTTGACTTTGTCGGGTAAAGACCGCATCAAAACTCATCAGGACATTTTGGCTCGTCTGTTTCACCACGCTCTCCGCTGGGCGTTTGTTGCAGCAAACGGCGGGCGTCACAGACACTGGGACTTGGATCGTGTTGGGAATCCCTGACCTGCAGAGTAATCCTTGAGGGGGTTCAATTAATCTCGCCCGGGCTCCCGTGTAGGCGTGATTTTCACCAGGTGAAAGTAGATTGCATTCAATTTGGAACCGGGCGAGCCAATAGCCCCACGGCGAAGTCAGCTCAAAACAAAAATGACGTAATTAAGCATGTGTCGTAATAGAAAGCAATAGCAATGACATCTTTTGTAGGCGCCAACTCCGCCATGGTTCGTTGAACAAAGCCTATGGAAAAACAAATGGAGTTTTTGTTTAGAATAAACGGCGAAAATAAGGTCTGTGGTAATCTTCTCCAGCTAATGTCACTTGGTGAATTTTGAAGCATTTATGTAATAACGCACAATAAAAGGTTTGTTGTGATATTATCTCATAGAACAAATGAAAACAAAAACGAGTTTGACATTACATTTTTTTTTATGGAAAAAGAGCTGTTTATAGACAATGCACCATGCTGACAACATGACCAAGCGGTGCAGATTACCGTGCGAATTGAGAAGAGCTCTCCTCCGTCCCCGCTTTCGCCTGATGACATGATGGGCCTTTGCCCGGTTCAACCCAAGCCAGGGTAAAATAACTCCCTCCTTGTCTCTGACAATCAGTGATTGGCTCCATTGCCTCAAGGATAAAAACATACCGTTGCTATGAGACATTGTGATGATGAAATTGAGCTTGCTGTGAATGTCCGAGTGTAGTTTGGGCAGCTTGATGATGATACAAATGCATGAGTCAACACTTCTATTTGGGTCAAACTAACGAGTCCCCAAAATATCTGCTATTTATTTCCATTCTTTTAACATCACATCAACACTGTAATATAACAACAATTCAAACATTTTTATAACAATTCTTAGAAAAATACTTTGGATTAAAAATACTGTCTACTTATACACAGTAGAGACAGACAACTGAGCTTCCATGTTCGTTCATTCACACACACACACACACACACACACACACACACACACACACACACACACACACACGTGTGTTTAGAGAGACAGGAGCGATATGAGAGTGTGGGGAAAAAAAACAGAATCAGTTTACGTCGAGGTTCCACCAACTGCAGCAGTGCAGGTTAGAGTCTGTGCCAGTGTAAAGGTGGTCACGCTGCTAGCTTAGAGAGGACCACTTCCTCCTGAGTCGGGTTTACACAGAGGCTCAAACACAGGACCTCTGCCTTGCTAGCACACGTAACAGCAATTCTCAAGCGTCTTACCAGTCGGGCGCCATGCGAAAAGCGAGCTATTCGCTGGCGCAAGTGGGGACACTTCAGGCATGCCCATGTGCCACACTAACACCAGACTGCTTTGTTGTTCTGGTCCACAGGGATTACAATGACCTACATCTCCTGTAGCACAGCAGGAACCAAGAACAGATGCCTGTCGGTCTGACCTACTTCTGGCGACATGAAGAACAAGACTGGATGGGCGCCAGAGAGAGTTGGGTTGGAGGATCTCATACTTTCTCAAAGGGGAAAAGGTGCTTTTCCTGGCCCCTTTTCTGCTGTTTGGATGTAGTTTTGGAGGCTCCCCCCGTGCCACTGTCCTGCTCCCCCTGTCTGTTCTGGGGCCAGGCCTGTGCCAGTGCGGCAGAAGCCGTGTTCGGCCCACCTTCCCCTTCCTCGTCAGACGATAGACCCTCTACCCCTTCCCTATCCTGGCTCTTCAGTTGGTCCAGGCCTCCTGCGGGTGTTGGGCCTTTCTTCCCATAGCGACGCTGTAGTCTCTCCCTGATCAGCAGGCTCTTCACCAGCAGAGTCCAGTTAGCCACTGCCCTCTTTTCCCGCTTCTGGAAAACACACACAAGACATATGTGAGCAAAACATGAGAAGCACTAACCTAACAAACAAGATAATGTCTGTAATAGACCATAGTTAAAAATAAAAACACTTCTCCATAAAGATATGATTAATTGCAGGAATTACGTATTTATTCAACTGTACAATACCCAGTGGCAGTTGAAAAAAAGATGTGCTTTGAGAGAAGTGGCAAAACAGAGGCTTTAAAACAAACACATTCAGACACACTACAACTCCCCTCCTTCTCCTTTTGTCTCTGTATCTCTTGGTCTTCCGCCCAGGCTGCTCTCAGGATCTCCTCATGCTCCTCACACACAATGTAGCCGTCCGTTCTAGAGAAGAAACACACGGAAACAAACTACGTAACAACCAGCGCACACACACACACACATCGCAAACAATTACACAACCATACATTGGCGCACACACATAAAACAATTACACAACCATACATTGGCGCACACACATCAAACAATTACACAACCATACATTGGCGCACACACATCAAACAATTACACAACCATACATTGGCGCACACACAACCATACATTGGCGCACACACATCAAACAATTACACAACCATACATTGGCGCACACACATCAAACAATTACACAACCATACATTGGCGCACACACATCAAACAATTACACAACCATACATTGGTACACACACATCAAACAATTACACAACCATACATCGGCGCACACACACACACACTCATCACAAACAATTACACAACTATACATTGGCGCACACACATCAAACAATTACACAACCATACATTGGCGCACACACATCAAACAATTACACAACCATACATTGGCGCACACACAAACAATTACACAACCATACATTGGCGCACACACAAACAATTACACAACCATACATTGGCGCACACACATCACAAACAATTACACAACCATACATCGGCACACACACACATCAAACAATTACACAACCATACATTGGCGCACACACAAACAATTACACAACCATACATTGGCGCACATACAAACAATTACACAACCATACATTGGCGCACACACAAACAATTACACAACCATACATCGGCGCACACACAAACAATTACACAACCATACATTGGCGCACACACATCAAACAATTACACAACCATACATTGGCGCACACACATCAAACAATTACACAACCATACATTGGCGCACACACATCAAACAATTACACAACCATACATTGGCGCACACACATCAAACAATTACACAACCATACATTGGCGCACACACAAACAATTACACAACCATACATTGGCGCACACACACATCACAAACAATTACACAACTATACATTGGTGCACACACACATCACAAACAATTACACAACCATACATTGGCGCACACACATCACAAACAATTACACCACCATACATTGGTACACACACATCAAACAATTACACAACCATACATTGGTACACACACATCAAACAATTACACAACCATACATCGGCGCACGCACACACACATCACAAACAATTACACAACTATACATTGGCGCACACACATCAAACAATTACACAACCATACATTGGCGCACACACAAACAATTACACAACCATACATTGGCGCACACACATCACAAACAATTACACAACCATACATCGGCACACACACACATCAAACAATTACACAACCATACATTGGCGCACACACAAACAATTACACAACCATACATTGGCGCACACACAAACAATTACACAACCATACATTGGCGCACACACATCACAAACAATTACACAACCATACATCGGCGCACACACAAACAATTACACAACCATACATTGGCGCACACACATCACAAACAATTACACAACCATACATCGGCGCACACACAAACAATTACACAACCATACATTGGCGCACACACATCACAAACAATTACACAACCATACATCGGCACACACACACATCAAACAATTACACAACCATACATTGGCGCACACACAAACAATTACACAACCGTACATCGGCGCACACACAAACAATTACACAACCATACATTGGCGCACACACAAACAATTACACAACCATACATTGGCGCACACACAAACAATTACACAACCATACATTGGCGCACACACATCAAACAATTACACAACCATACATTGGCGCACACACAAACAATTACACAACCATATATTGGCGCACACACACACACATCACAAACAATTACACAACTATACATTGGTGCACACACACATCACAAACAATTACACAACCATACATTGGCGCACACACACATCACAAACAATTACACCACCATACATTGGTACACACACATCAAACAATTACACAACCATACATTGGTACACACACATCAAACAATTACACAACCATACATCGGCGCACGCACACACACACACACACACATCACAAACAATTACACAACTATACATTGGCGCACACACATCAAACAATTACACAACTATACATTGGCGCACACACATCAAACAATTACACAACCATACATTGGCGCACACACATCAAACAATTACACAACCATACATTGGCGCACACACAAACAATTACACAACCATACATTGGCGCACACACAAACAATTACACAACCATACATTGGCGCACACACAAACAATTACACAACCATACATCGGCGCACACACAAACAATTACACAACCATACATTGGCGCACACACACACACATCACAAACAATTACACAACCATACATCGGCGCACACACACATCACAAACAATTACACAACCATACATCGGCGCACACACACATCACAAACAATTACACAACCATACATCGGCGCACACACACATCACAAACAATTACACAACCATACATCGGCGCTCACACACACACACACGCAAACAATGGAAAACCTACACAGCATGAGAGTAGCCACCGTGAAAGTCAAAGCCAGTGATAGCAGCTGCACAGTCCATGTCCAGCTTCTTAGCCACTCTCTGGAGGTTAGGCAGACGCAGGTGGACACAGCCAACTGGCTGCATGCAGGGTTTGAACAGGTAAACGTTGCCGAAGTCGTTACGAGGCACCTGGAGAAAACAAACATTTACTTAACTCAATTGTTTATAAAAATGCACCATACATGTGCATGCGCGCACACACACACACACATTCATTAGAAAGTAATCATACCCTGCCATCCACAGCTACTGGGGGCTGGTACTCCTCTGTCTGCCATTCACCAAACAGAGCCAGGTCATCTTTGTCCTTCTGCTCTGATGCCATCCTGACTTTCCGAGAGCGATTGGAAAACCCTCTCACCATCTGAGAGAGAGGGGTTGAGAGAACGTGCATGGGAAAGAGTGTGTGAGAGAGAGAGAGAGAGAGAGAGTGTGTGAGAGAGAGTGTGAGTGAGTGAGTGAGTGTGTGTGTGTGAGAGAGAGAGAGAGAGAGAGAGTGTGAGTCAGTGTGATTGAGTGTGTGTGTGTGTGTGTGTGAGAGAGAGTGTGAGTGTGATTGAGTGTGTGTGTGTGTGAGAGAGAGTGTGAGTGTGTGTGTGTGTGAGAGAGAGAGAGAGAGTGTGTGTGAGAGAGAGTGTGAGAGAGAGTGTGTGAGAGAGAGTGTGTGAGAGAAAGAGTGAGTGAGTGAGTGTGTGAGAGAAAGAGTGAGTGAGTGAGTGTGTGAGAGAAAGAGTGAGTGGGTGTGTGTGTGAGAGAGAGTGGGTGTGTGTGTGAGAGAGAGAGTGGGTGTGGGTGTGAGAGAGAGAGAGAGTGGGTGTGTGTGTGAGAGAGAGAGAGTGGGTGTGTGTGTGAGAGAGTGGGTGTGTGTGTGAGAGAGAGAGTGGGTGTGTGTGTGAGAGAGTGGGTGTGTGTGTGAGAGAGTGGGTGTAAGTGAGTTTTGCTATGGTGTGCCCTAAAGAACACGACCCTGCTCACCTTGCAGGGCTCCTCTCCTAGACGGACAGTGCGCGCCTCCTTCAGCCAGGTGTCTCGGGAGTGTAGCGTGTGAATACAGTCCCTGTGGACACCCCAGACGAAAATAAGTACTACTGTATTTCTCATGGCTTTTCACAATCAAAGAAGATACATTTGTTTTGGATACCAAACAATGAGTGGTCATACCATAGTAATGCATTTACATGACCCGCCAACAAAATAGAGCAACATTTCCATTAACTCTACTTTGAAACAAAATTATACTTTTAAACAGATCTCTATCTGCTTCTTTGCATTCAAAATCAGTTATGAAAAATCTCAAATGTGTAATATCCCGGTTATGTGTGCTGCTTACCTGGAATAGACAGGCTCTCCCCTGCAGTACCCGAGGATGGCCGCTGTGGAGGGGTAGAGAGCTTCATATTTCAGTAGATGTCTCTTCAGGGCGTACAGCGGGTGGTTTTTGAACTCTGCTATCGACGTGGGCAACGGCTTGTCCAGCAACTTCGCCTGGAGCTAGAGCACCGAGAGAGGGGAGTGTCTAAATGAGAAGCTGTACAAATGAAGGCGTGTGAATTTGCATCTCATTCTCACCTCTTTATCCTCCTGGACGTCCCTCTCAGATTCGGGGCCGAGGAATGGCTCCAGCGTCACCTCCCACCACTCCTCGTCCACCCGGCGCTTTCTGGTGGAGGTCATCCAGGTGGGGTCGTACTTGCTGCCCAGATCCTTCAGGTGACCGTCCCCGTCCACGGCTACCACGTAGGTCATGGGATGGGTGGCCTGCTTGGAGCACAGTTGAGGCTGCCCCACGCCCTGCAGCACTTCCACACAGACCCAGCACCCAGTCTTCTCCAGGTACACCTCCAGCCACTCGTCTGCACCCTTCCCCTCCTTCCTCTTACCCCGCTTCATCCCCTGCTCTTCCTCCCCCTCCTCTTCGTTTCCCTCCCAATCGTCGTCATCCTCTTCACTCTTCTTGCCTCCACTACTTATTTTCTGTGGAGCTGTACTCTTGCTCTTACCTCCTTTTACTTTCTTGGCTCGGATTGCTTTGGCTCCTCCCTCAGAGTCCTCGCTGTCTTCCTCATTGGTCAGCTGGAACTCCTCCCCATCACTTGGCCCCTCCCCTTCACTGCTCTCCTCTTTGTAGCTCACCTTCGAGGCTATGCTGCGGCGCTTGGAGTTCTTGGGTTTCTGTCCCACCGACACAGCCTTTTCAGTCTCCCCTGCCTCTTTCTTTTTTGCCTTCTTCCCTCCTCTCTCGGCCCTCCCCCCTGCCGGTCTCTTGGACCCTGGGGATACCTTGGGCTCTGAGGGGCTCTCTTTTGGAGGCTTCTTCTGCGATGGACTCTTCCTAGGCGGGCTGCCTGAGTTCTTGGCCTTGCTCTGAGAAAGAGAGTTGGATCAGGTAAGGACACACACAGAGCCTGTGAACTTCACCTTAAAGTGTGTACACGCAAACCCAATGTTGGACCTTGGCTGACGGGGGCTTCAGTGACAGGGGCTGCAGAGAGAGCACCAGTCGACAGAAGAGCCGCAACGACCTCAGCACCAATAGGAACAGCTGGAGGAAAACACAGCGGACAGAGGTCAAGGTTACGTCATGCAGTTAAGACAATGGAAACACTTGATTTAAAACAGGCTTCGGTTAAATGCCATCAAGGCAAACTGAGTTAGGCCCAATTTCAATTTCGAGGGAGAGAACATGTCATACCATAAGAGCCTGAACTGTTTAACCTTTGATTTAAAACTATATGGAAAATGTGGCCATCTCTCAAAAAAATATCCCATTTGCAATTATTTTTTTGGTGTGTGCAATGGGGGGACATGAACAACCATGTCCGCATGGTGCATTCAGTGTGCAGGATACCTGCCACTCACATGTGTCATTTCCTGGTGGTCTCTAGCGGTGAGGCTGCCCAGCCTCCTCTCCAGCAGGGCCTGTGGGTCGGGCCTCTCCTCACAGGGAAGCTCCGGGTTAAGCGTGAACGTCGCCCCAAACCTGGACAAAAATCAACCCGGATCAATGACAAAGAACAAGACGTAAACTTAACATAGGCAGGGATGATTGAATTAGTCAGGTGTCAAGAAGGGTAAACATAGTTCAGCATGCTACAAGGAATAAGCAGAAGAAGAAAAATAATTCACACAGTTAAAGTCACACAAATACAAATTGAAGGCCCTCCTCACCACTTGAGCAGGCCAGAGAGGTAGTTGGTGTCAATGCGTTCCTTGGCCACCATGGTAAAGTGGGTGGGCAGCAGAGACAGGCTGATGGCCAGCAGGTCCGGTGTGCTACACAACCGGTTCCGGAACATCCCATTGGCTAGAAGACACATGAGGTGGACCTACGGGAGAGATGTTAATAAATCGGTATCGTAAGAAGGATTCGAATGAGAAGGGAACATGTTAGGGAGAAATAAAATGGACCACAGCCATTCTGTGATTCCCCCATCAGCAGTATCATGACAGTCTGTGAGCTAAGCCATGTGGAGGTCCTTACGGTACACGTGTGTGTGTGTGTGTGTGTGTGCGTGTGTGTGTTCACCTTGTGTGTGTCCTCGACCACATCTTTGTTGAAGCGGTTCATCATGCGTCGCAAATAGGTCTCAAACTCCGCCTTCTTCTTCTCCCTGGAGCCAGGTTGTCACGGTAAATTGACGGATGGTTCATATTTCCATCTTGGACTAAAATGAGCTAATTCTCCTACAGTCTGACTGGTCTGACTGGGTCATCTAGGACGCAACACTTGCTTTTCCAAAGGAGCACACACAAAGACACAGACCACATGCCATCTTGCCGCCATCTCTCACCTTTTCTGCCTCTTGTGGATAATGTCTGGGGTCTCAATCTCTATCTCCACGGGCTGTGAGGGCAGGGCTGGCTCTACTGGACCTAAGGGCTCAGACAGCTCTGGGGACAGACAGCAATATCACATAGTGACACACACACAGAGCAAGGACCAGAGCCATCATAGGTCTACAAAACAGAGAACATTAATCTACACAGATATGGCCTACAAACATTGTACAAATCAAAACTAGCGTTCATTTCTTGATCACCTTCCACTTCCTCCCAGTCTTCATCCTCCTCACTGTCCTCTTCTTCTTCTTTCACAGGCTTTACAGTGTCTTTTCTGGCTCTGATAAAAGGAGGGATGAGATCAGTCTCAGGACTCATATCAGCAGGCTCCTCCTTCACTGGAGTCTCGTTCTGGAAGTATTTGCTGGTGTTTGTTTCGGCTGTGTCCCCTACTTTAGGTTTAGAGAGACAGGATTTGTGCTTGGCTTTTCTCTGAACCTTCTCCGTTTCCTCTCCATTCTCTGATAGGGTAGAAAGAAAGATGGGTCATGATAAGATGATGAAAGTGAGAGAAAAACTTTGAATAATCCACTGATGAGTGATTCCTCACGAAACCCAGACAAAAAAAAAGACCATGATTTGGGGGATTTTCACAAAATGTAATCCATAAAATAGTGCTTTGGAGGAAGGACTGTTGACATATATTTGACATTTGTATCTAAAGGCATAATTGAGCATATTTATGACATTTTGGCCTTAAGACTCCATAGTGTTTCATCTTTAGGTGCTACGTAGCAAACATTGGTGTCATATGAAGCTTTACTGCTTGCTCTGTAAAAAACGCAACATTTTCATTCATTTATGAATATAGAACAAATATAAACATGAATATTGGAAATTTAAAAAATCAAATTTGGTAAATTTGTCTATATATTGTTGAACATATACATATACTCCACTATCAAAGTTGGGTGGGATCTCTGCAGTGGTGTAAATGATTTAAGTGAAAATACTTTAAAGTACTACTTAAGTGTTTTTCTTGGTATCTGTACTTTACTATTTACATTTGACAACTTTTACTCCACTAAATTTCTAAAGAAAAGTATGTACTTTTTACTCCATACTCCATTTTTCCAGAGACAGTAGAAAGGCCTCTTTAGTGTCCTAAGTTTTCATAACTGTGACCTTAATTGCCTACCGTCTGTAAGCTGTTAGTGTCTTAAATCGAATACTCACAACACTCCTCTCAGGATCCCTCCCCCTTGACCCATCTTCCTCTACTTTCTTCACTGCATCAGCATATGACAACTTCTGCACTAGTCTAACCTTGGAAACCTCAACCTGCCTCTCTCGCACAGGACATTTCTGATCCCCAGCCCAATGGGCACCCCTACAATTAACACTACTTTCCCCAATGCTACACCTTCCTTTGTCTCGTGCTCTTCTGCACACTTTAACGACCGTTCCACAGGTGCATGTTCATTAATAGTTTATGGTTCCTTGAACAAGCATGGGAAACAGTGTTTAAACCCTTTTACAATGATGATCTGTGAAGTTATTTGGATTTTTACGAATTATCTTTGAAAGACAGGGTCCTGAAAAAGGGACGTTTCTTTTTGCTGATATAGATTTAAAAAATGTTTCATATAAAAATACTACTCGTATTACAGAGCAAGCTGTAAATCTTCATATGACATCTGTAGATGCTTTGTAGCTTCTACAGATGAAACATTATGTAGTCTTAAAGAAATAACCAATGCAGAGTTTAATTCGGCAGAAAATCAAAACACACAATCAACTCAGATCAGTTGTAAACACGTTTTTATATGCAGACAAGACAGTTGATCCACAATGGTAACCATGCAAGACGATGCACCTGCACACAATCTGTAATAAACATGAATCTGACAGATGCTGGCCCATTGAAACGCATCAGTGACAAAGTTGAAGCAGAAGTTATGATATGAGATGCAACGTCGTAACGCAGAATGGTTGTTATTCAATTATGAATAATTGTTCTCTCTTTACCATAACCCTCGTTACACCTACAGTTCGCCATAGTCTCACGCTATTCATCTGGGACTCTCATGCTGTTTAGAGGTGTAAACAGACCTCACACGATCATTCTATAGTACATTCTTCGAATAAGAAAGCGTTCTAAACCAGTGACGTGTGTGTCTTAACTTCGTATAGTCGGTATTGTTGTACCCCCTATTATATAACGTATACAAAAAATATTATAATAATTTAAAAAATAAATAATAATAATTTCAACAAAAACAAATCCTGTATATAAACGTTGATAATGTAATGTTGTCACAATGTAGCCTAAATGAGCTAAATGGCAAGGTAGAACTTCTTCAACGGCCGTTTCCTATAAGTATTTGCTCATTGCTGGGTGTTGTAACTAGTTGGCTAGATTTACCTTTTTTGGCTCTTGGTCCTTCAGCTTTGCCTTTTGCAACCTTCTTCGGCTTCTTTGTGTCGGTCTTCACTGCTGTGTCTGCAGACTCTTTACGCTTGGCCATGCTCGCTTCGTTCCAAATGTAATCGTGTACTTTTGTTTTAATAGTGTTGCAGACAAAATCGTGAATGACTGAGTTTACCATGCACACGTGGTGTTGTGTAATTTGGCGGAGAAACCGTGGTTATTCAACACAACTTTACGAAGCCTTTCATAATACATCCTGCGGTGATAGATTGTTATGAAGGGGTGTCCATAAACGTCACATCCGCATTCACTTCCGCGCTGTACCCGCCATCAGTTCTCCCCAATCGTTGGCGAGCAACAGGGATGGCCTGCAGGCTACAAAAGTTCCAGATGTGTGTAGGTAGACCTATTATTTTCCCGTTCACTTAGGGGGAAATTCAGTCCTGGGTTAAGGTGGTTTATTCCCTGGAACTTTTCTCCTTTTTTTATGCACCTTTCTGCTTATTCAAACCTTTAATTTGGGCTCCTGAGTGGGGCAACGGTCTAAGGTACTGCATCTCAGTACAAGAGGAGTCACTACAGCCCCTGGTTCGAGTCCAGGCTGTAGTACATCCGGCCGTGATTGGGAGTCCCATAGGGCGGTGCACAATTGGCCCAGCGTCGACAATTGGGCCAGGGTAGGCCGTCATTATAAATAAGAATTTGTTCAATGTAACAGTATAGCTTCAGTCCCTCTCCTCGCTGGAACCTTCTGCACAAATCAACCACAGTCACTCACGCAGCAGTGTTACACAAAAGCTGCAGAGCAACCTACTTCGAGGTCTCAGAGCAAGTGAAGTCACCAACTGAAACACTATTAGCGCGCACCACCGCTAACTAGCTAGCCATTTCACATCGGCCACACCAGCAAGGTATAGGTTTGGGATGGTGATCAAAGAAATGTAGTTGTGGCTACAGATATAATATATTCTTACCTTGACCTAATTCCTTAATATTTCCACCACCTTTAAACTGAGGAAACCATGAATAAGGTCGAGCGGGTTCCAAGTGGCAGCCAGGTCTCATAGACTAGACGTAACATAGTAAATGTAAATCCAGGACACTCAAATTAGTATATATTACAATTGGTATGGTTACAAAAGGTCCGTGTAGCTCAATTGGTCAAGCATGGCGCTTGCAATGCCAGGGTTGTGGGTTCAGTTCACCTGGGGAATCAGTATGATAATGGATGCACTCACTACTGTAAGTTGCTTTGGATAAGAGTGTCTGCTAAATGACTAAAGTATTGTGAATTTCAAGATATGAATTATGAACGTTTTACAAATTAAAGCGGGAGCCTTTTATCATTTTGCGCACCTGCCCTCTGAAAGGTTTGTGCACGGGCCTGCCCTTTCCCACAGTAAAGTATGAAATGCTGTGCTTATATGGCCTTATTAACTTATAGGGATTCAATTTGGAGATGCAAGCCAAATTGGATAACTGGCAATTAGGGTATATTTATTATATCATACTATTGTATACTATTCTCCATATTAAATCAAATCAAATCAAATGTATTTATATAGCTCTTCGTATATCAGCTGATATCTCAAAGTGCTGTACAGAAACCCAGCCTACAACCCCAAACAGCAAGCAATGCAGGTGTAGAAGCACGGTGGCTAGGAAAAACTCCCTAGAAAGGCCAAAACCTAGGAAGAAACCTAGAGAGGAACCAGGCTATGTGGGGTGGCCAGTCCTCTTCTGGCTGTGCCGGGTGGAGATTATAACAGAACATGGCCAAGATGTTCAAATGTACATAAATGACCAGCATGGTCCAATAATAATATGGCAGAACAGTTGAAACTGGAGCAGCAGCACGGCCAGGTGGACTGGGGACAGCAAGGAGTCATCATGTCAGGTAGTCCTGAGGCATGGTCCTAGGGCTCAGGTCCTCCGAGAGAGAGAAAGAAAGAGAGAATTAGAGAGAGCACACTTAAATTCACATAGGACACCAAATAGGACAGGAGAAGTACTCCAGATATAACAAACTGACCCTAGCCCCCCGACACATAAACTACTGCAGCATAAATACTGGAGGCTGAGACAGGAGGGGTCAGGAGACACTGTGGCCCCATCCGAGGACACCCCCGGACAGGGCCAAACAGGAAGGATATAACCCCACCCACTTTGCCAAAGCACATCCCCCACACCACTAGAGGGATATCTTCAACCACCAACTTACCATCCTGAGACAAGGCCGAGTATAGCCCACAAAGATCTCCGCCATGGCACAACCCAAGGGGGAGGGGGGGGGGGGCTACAACCCAAACAGGAAGATCACATCAGTGACTTAACCCACTCAAGTGACGCACCCCTCCCAGTCACGGTATGAAAGAGCCCCACTAAGCCAGTGACTCAGTCCCTGTAATAGGGTTAGAGGCAGAGAATCCCAGTGGAAAGAGGGGAACCGGCCAGGCAGAGAGAGCAAGGGTGGTTAGTTGCTCCAGAGCCTTTCCGTTCACCTTCCCACTCCTGGGCCAGACTACACTCAATCATATGACCCACTGAAGAGATGAGTCTTCAGTAAAGACTTAAATGTTGAGACCGAGTCTCTTACATGGGTAGGCAAACCATTCCATAAAAATGGAGCTCTATAGGAGAAAGCCCTGCCTCCAGCTGTTTGCTTAGAAATTCTAGGGACAATTAGGAGGCCTGCGTGTTGTGACCGTAGCGTACGTGTAGGTATGTACGGCAGGACCAAATCAGAGAGATAGGTAGGAGCAAGCCCATGTAATGCTTTGTAGGTTAGCAGTAAAACCTTGAAATCAGCCCTTGCCTTGACAGGAAGCCAGTGTAGGGAGGCTAGCACTGGAGTAATATGATCACATTTTTTGGTTCTAGTCAGGATTCTAGCAGCCGTATTTAGCACTAACTGAAGTTTATTTAGTGCTTTATCCGGGTAGCCGGAAAGTAGAGCATTGCAGTAGTCTAACCTAGAAGTGACAAAAGCATGGATTAATCTTTCTGCATCATTTTTGGAAAGAAAGTTTCTGATTTTTGCAATGTTACGTAGATGGGAAAAAGCTGTCCTTGAAATGGTCTTGATATGTTCTTCAAAAGAGAGATCAGGGTCCAGAGTAACGCCGAGGTCCTTCACAGTTTTATTTGAGACGACTGTTCAACCATTAAGATTAATTGTCAGATTCAACAGAAGATCTCTTTGTTTCTTGGGACCTAGAACAAGCATCTCTGTTTTGTCCGAGCTTAAAAGTAGAAAGTTTGCAGCCATCCACTTCCTTATGTCTTAAACACATGCTTCTAGCGATGGCAATTTTGGGGCTTCACCATGTTTCATTGAAATGTACAGCTGTGTGTCATCTGCATAGCAGTGAAAGTTAACATTATGTTTTCGAATGACATCCCCAAGAGGTAAAATATATAAGTGAAAACAATAGTGGTCCTAAAACGGAACCTTGAGGAACACCGAAATTTACAGTTGATTTGTCAGAGGACAAACCATTCACAGAGACAAACTGATATCTTTCCGACAGATAAGATCTAAACCAGGCCAGAACTTGTCCGTGTAGACCAATTTGGGTTTCCAATCTCTCCAAAAGAATGTGGTGATCGATGGTATCAAAAGCAGCACTAAGGTCTAGGAGCACGAGAACAGATGCAGAGCCTCGGTCTGATGCCATTAAAAGGTAATTTACCACCTTCACAAGCTAGGTTTCTATCCAATTCATGCAAATATCCTTAAATTTACGAAAGAAAATATGGCATTTTCCCTCTAGTGGTGTTGCACCAAACTAACTTGTTCCTGGCATCAAGGTGTACAGAAACTTCCTGTCGTGATTTTTGTTTATATGGTACGACTTTACTTTCATGAAAACTGTGGATGGAAACATGATTATTGAAAAAAAAAGTAATGTGGTGAGTAAAAAAATATATTTATAAAACGCCACCTGCTGGAGAAGACAGATTTTGGGCCCAGTTATCCTTCTCGCTTTGCCTCTTCCTCTTTGATTTCATTTATTTAGAGCACGCAACTGAGCCACGCATGCAAATCGTGTTACAGTTGAAGTCGGAAGTTTACAAACACTTAGGTTGGAGTCATTAAAACTCGTTTTTCAACCACTCCACACATTTCTTGTTAACAAACTATAGTTTTGGCAATTCGGTTAGGACATCTACTTTTTCCAACAATTGTTTACAGACAGATTATTTCACCTATAATTCACTGTATCATATTTCCAGAGGGTTAGAAGTTTACATACGTTAAGTTGACTGTGCCTTTAAACAGCTTGGAAAATTTAAACGTGTTAACCCTCGCAAGGCTGCAGGCCCAGACGGCATCCCCAGCCGCGCCCTCAGAGCATGCGCAGACCAGCTGGCCGGTGTGTTTACGGACATATTCAATCAATCCCTATACCAGTCTGCTGTTCCCACATGCTTCAAGAGGGCCACCATTGTTCCTGTTCCCAAGAAAGCTAAGGTAACTGAGCTAAACGACTACCGCCCCGTAGCACTCACTTCCGTTATCATGAAGTGCTTTGAGAGACTAGTCAAGGACCATATCACCTCCACCCTACCTGACACCCTAGACCCACTCCAATTTGCTTACCGCCCAAATAGGTCCACAGACGATGCAATCTCAACCACACTGCACACTGCCCTAACCCATCTGGACAAGAGGAATACCTATGTGAGAATGCTGTTCATCGACTACAGCTCGGCATTCAACACCATAGTACCCTCCAAGCTCGTCATCAAGCTCGAGACCCTGGGTCTCGACCCCGCCCTGTGCAAGTGGGTACTGAACTTCCTGACGGGCCGCCCCCAGGTGGTGAGGGTAGGCAACAACATCTCCTCCCCGCTGATCCTCAACACTGGGGCCCCACAAGGGTGCGTT
Organism: Oncorhynchus nerka; assembly: GCF_034236695.1. Classification (NCBI taxonomy): domain Eukaryota; kingdom Metazoa; phylum Chordata; class Actinopteri; order Salmoniformes; family Salmonidae; genus Oncorhynchus; species Oncorhynchus nerka. Next base: position 54,840,415 of record NC_088402.1, read on the forward strand.
CTGAGCCCTCTCCTGTACTCCCTGTTCACCCACGACTGCGTGGCCACGCACGCCTCCAACTCAATCATCAAATTTGCGGACGACACAACAGTGGTAGGCTTGATTACCAACAACGACGAGACGGCCTACAGGGAGGAGGTGAGGGCCCTCGGAGTGTGGTGTCAGGAAAATAACCTCACACTCAACGTCAACAAAACTAAGGAGATGATTGTGGACTTCAGGAAACAGCAGAGGGAACACCCCCCTATCCACATCGATGGAACAGTAGTGGAGAGGGTAGCAAGTTTTAAGTTCCTCGGCATACACATCACAGACAAACTGAACTGGTCCACTCACACAGACAGCATCGTGAAGAAGGCGCAGCAGCGCCTCTTCAACCTCAGGAGGCTGAAGAAATTCGGCTTGTCACCAAAAGCACTCACAAACTTCTACAGATGCACAATCGAGAGCATCCTGGCGGGCTGTATCACCGCCTGGTACGGCAACTGCTCCGCCCTCAACCGTAAGGCTCTCCAGAGGGTAGTGAGGTCTGCACAACGCATCACCGGGGGGCAAACTACCTGCCCTCCAGGACACCTACACCACCCGATGTTACAGGAAGGCCATAAAGATCATCAAGGACATCAACCACCCGAGCCACTCCCTGTTCACCCCGCTATCATCCAGAAGGCGAGGTCAGTACAGGTGCATCAAAGCTGGGACCGAGAGACTGAAAAACAGCTTCTATCTCAAGGCCATCAGACTGTTAAACAGCCACCACTAACATTGAGTGGCTGCTGCCAACACACTGACACTGACACTGACTCAACTCCAGCCACTTTAATAATGGGAATTGATGGGAAATTATGTAAATATATCACTAGCCACTTTAAACAATGCTACCTTATATAATGTTACTTACCCTACATTATTCATCTCATATGCATACGTATATACTGTACCCTATATCATCGACTGCATCCTTATGTAATACATGTATCACTAGCCACTTTAACTATGCCACTTTGTTTACATACTCATCTCATATGTATATACTGTACTCAATACCATCTACTGTATCTTGCCTATGCTGCTCTGTACCATCACTCATTCATATATCCTTATGTACATATTCTTTATCCCCTTACACTGTGTATAAGACAGTAGTTTTGGAATTGTTAGTTAGATTACTTGTTGGTTATTACTGCATTGTCGGAACTAGAAGCACAAGCATTTCGCTACACTCGCATTAACATCTGCTAACCATGTGTATGTGACAAATAAAATTTGATTTGAAAATTACAGAAAATTATGTCATGGCTTTAGAAGCTTCCGATAGGCTAATTGACATAATTTGGGTCAATTGGAGGTGTACCTGTGGATGTATTTCAAGGCCTACCTTCAAACTCAGTGCCTCTTTGCTTGACATCATGGGAAAATCAAAAGATGTCAGCCAAGACCTCAGAAAAAAATTGTAGACCTCCACAAGTCTGGTTCATCCTTGGGAGCAATTTCCAAATGCCTGAAGGTACCACGTTCATCTGTACAAACAATAGTACGCAAGTATAAACACCATGGGACCACGAAGCCATCATACCCCTCAGGAAGGAGACGCGTTCTGTCTCCTAGAGACGAACGTACATTGGTGCGAAAAGTGCAAATCAATCTCAGAACAACAGCAAAGGATATTGTGAAGATGCTGGAGGAAACAGTTACAAAAGTATCTATATCCACAGTAAAACGAGTCCTATATCGACATAACCTGAAAGGCCGCTCAGCAAGAATGAAGCCACTGCTCCAAAACCGCCATAAAAAAAGCCAGACTACGGTTTGCAACGAACGGCACATGGAGACAAAGATCATACCTTTTGGAGAAATGTCCTCTGGTCGGATGAAATAAAAATAGAACTGTTTGGCCATAATGACCATTGTTATGTTTGGAGGAAAAAGGGGGAGGCTTGCAAGCCGAAGAACACCATCCCAACCGTGAAGCACAGGGGTGGCAGCCTCATGGTGTGGGGGTGCTTTGCTGCAAGAGGGACTGGTGCACTTCACAAAATAGATGGCACCATGAGGCAGGAAAATTATGTGGATATATTGAAGCAACATCTCAAGACATTAGTCTTGGTCGCAAATGGGTCTTCCAAATGGACAATGACCCCACGCATACTTCCAAAGTTGTGACAAAATGGCTTAAGGATAACAAAGTCAAGGTATTGGAGTGGCCATCACAAAGCCCTGACCTCAATCCCATAGAAAATTTGTGGGCAGAACTGAAAAAGTGTGTGCGAGCAAGGAGCCCTACAAACCTGACTCAGTTACACCAGCTCTTTCAGGAGGAATGGGCCAACATTCACCCAACTAATTGCGGGAAGCTTGTGGAAGGCTACCTGAAACGTTTGACCACAGTTAAACAATTTAAAGGCAATGCTACCAAATACTAATTGAGTGTATGTAAAGTTCTGGGAATGTGATGAAAGAAATAAAAGCTGAAAGAAATAATTCTCTACTATTATTCTGACATTTCACATTCTTAAAATAAAGTGCTGATCCTAACTGACCTAGGACAGGGCATTTTTACTCAGATTGAATGGCATGAATTGTGAAAAACTGAGTTTAAATGTATTTGGCTAAGGTGTATGTAAACTTCCGACTTCAACTGTATATGCCTCCATAAATTAAGTCTGAATACCAACTACTGAGAATTGGATAGGAAAGGAGTGTGTAGAAAAGGTGTACATTTCCTAAATCTGAATCGGCCCCCTAGTGCACTCCATTGTAATATGTAGTGGTTATTTGACGAACTCTGATGAGAAAAACTGAGGGTAAAATGCAGTGCACTGTGCTTTACTCAGAGTGGCAGTATTGTACAATGTGGCAGGAAAGTTTTTTGTTCTATGGTCTGCAACAGGAAAATCCAAAGGCCAGATAAACTGGTTGACTCCCAACATATATGTGTGTGTGTGTGAGGGCATATGAAGGGGCAAATGTCATCAGTCTTGACACTTGTTCTATAAAACAACTATATGCACCACCCGCTCCTCATTTCACCCCCTCTCTCTTTCTCTCGCAATGACATGTTTTAGTCTTTAAAAAAAAGATGTAATTTATTTACAAAAAGTATCAGTGACTAAAATTGTTGTGGTTGTACCATGCCCAAACACAAATTATCTTTCAAAATCAACATGCGAGATTAGACCAGAACAAGCTGCGTAGGGGCTGCGTAGGGAGGGCGGGGGGTATAGAAACATTGACGGCATGGGGAAAGGTAACAGGTAAGTAGGTATCTTGTTGTGGACAGACATCTGGATGGTGCTGGAGCCTCGATGTATTATAACACTTCAGGGAGCTGTCTGTGAACTGATAAGAGAGCCACAAGCTCCAGACAGTCTCGCTGCAGTAGGAGACAGATCACTCGGATCACGGGGAGATGAACAGTGGAGGCTTGTCTCCGTGGTCCTCTTCTGTGGTCCCGCGTGATATGAGCCCAGCGCATTGCATGGCTTCCATCCCTATATGAACCCTCAACGCAGTCAGATAGGAATAAAAAGCCATACAGTGCACTAGGCACTCCGAGCAGACTATAAACTACCCATACTCATAACATAGGCTACATGAACTATGTACACACTCATACTGGAGTGGTGTCATAACTACACTACTATAGCAAGTATGGTGCAGCGTTGCCCCTAGGGGCAAGGAAAGGTACAGGTGTGGAAGGATCCACATCAGAGCGGGTTTAGAGTTTCCCCCCACTACTTCCTTTACCACCATTTTCAGTATTTTCATCAACAGCACAAACATGACTAACCCTTCCCATTTTCACAGCAGGTAAGAGGAAACGGCGTCTACTTTCACTGTGACCCCGCGGCGAAATGCCAGTTCTGTGTCCGCCGAGGTGAGCAGAGGCACCTGTTGTCCTGTCCTCGGTCGTCGCGTTCTCGGAGATGTCTTGCCGTTTGCAAGTGAAATGTTTAAACTCGCTGTCTGTGAGTGCCGCTTGTGTCCCCGTTACCATCAGCTCACTTTCTCAAGAGAAAATGCAATGGCATTCATTCACCATTGAATCAGATCAACAATTAGGCTCTTATGTGGATTATGAAATCAAAGTGGAATCATAAATGATATTTGTCTTTAAATAAAACAAATATCGATTATGGTCATTGAATCCCATAAACACGCTCAGAATTATTTACGAAACAAACGACAAAATGTATTTATTTTCAAGATCAGCAAAATCACACATCAGTTCAGCTTTTATAACTCAACGTGTGTGTAAATATGCCTAAATGGTAGGCTAAATATAATTATCAAATTAATCCTGAACAAATGAGTCATAGCCTACCGGCAGAGACTTCCATAGCCATGACGAACAGTTGAAAGCAGGTGAAATATAGTGATAAACGGCAGACCTCATTCCCTAACCTTCATCTAAAAAAAGTCCTTCAGCCACTGGAATTGTTAGACCGCATTTGAGATTAGATACGGCAGTGAAGGGAATGTGGGCTCACTGAGCTGCATCATCCATGCCAGTACGCTGGAGATCCGAGTTCCCCATCCTGAAAAGAACCGCTGCTTTCCCCGCCGCAGTCTGCGCCTGGATAACGCCTACTACCCTTGGACTGGTCACCGGTGAACCACTGCAATAGACCGCCGGCTAGAGTTGCATCCGCAGGTGGATAGGCTATCCCATCTTTCAACCACCGTCCCAGTTAGAGGACACCACATACAGTCTAACTGGGCAGTTGCGCGACGACGCAGGCGAAGTTTGAACAGCGCCACACATCTGTGCGTATTTCCATTCACTCGCTCAGACAGAGAGAGGGAGAGTTGGGAGGGGGAGAACAAAAGCCCACCAGCGCCGGGGAGCCAATGGGTGGCGAGCACGGGGAATGAAAGGGGACATCATACCTGAGCACAAGACCGCCTCCATTCGAGAGGCTTTGTGAAGCCCTACGCGTGTTAATAAAGGGTCATAGCAGCTGAATAGCTATTTTCACTCATTCAAATACCCCCGAAAAGCACTTTCATTCTAGGTATGATAAAGTAGTGAGATTGACAGAAACAGTTAGCTTTTGAATGTCAGAGGCGGCAGAGCACTGGCGTGTCCATGATGAGGTGTGTCTGTGTGTGTGTGTGTGTGTGTAATGTACCCCTGTTTGTTTGTGTGTTTGAATGTGTGGCGGTGTCCTGTTACTCTAGCCCTTTTTGAGGACAGACAGGCGTTACAAACCAACCAGTTGCCAGCCATTCCTTCTGGTTGTCTTAACAACAGAACTGTAGCCTGAGACTGAAGGAGAAAGTGGGGGAAAAAGAAGCCCAAAATTAATTGCCCCCTCCTCCTCCTCTCCTCGAGGCTCCACTGGAGCTGCATTCCTGTGTGTCTCCCTGCTCCCCTGTTTCTCGGAGCAACACTGCTCCTTCATCTGTGCCCACATCACGCAGGGCAGAGGAAGGGGGGACACTCTCAGGAAGCAAGCCCGAAACACAGCAGCCATGCAGCCACGGGCTTCTTCTTCGTGCATTGGCTCACCGTGGCCATTTTGGGCAAATGTCAAATGATGTCACCTACTGCCGAGGCTTCGTGTTGTGCCTCTGCACACGTTGAGGTCTGAGACACAGTATAGACATCCTGCGATAATGTAACAAAAAAAAATACATTGATACTCCTAAATCGATACATGACTTTAGGAAGAGACACGAGCATTTTGTCTGAAGGGGTTGTGATAAAACAAGACCAACGTGGGTATTCCAAACAGTCTGCCAGTAATTGTTATTCATGGGAGCTGATCAGTCTCCATCAAAAGGCTGTATTATAATTCTGCCCTCATAGACATGGCATGGGAATCAAAGGCTCTGTAAAGCATTGGTGGCCTGCCCATCTATAGCAGTTTGCAGAATTGCTTGCCTGAGTCAGCGAGAGACGGAATGTGATGTTCTTTCCTGAAGAGGGCAATAGCCCATTCATCCTGCACAGGAAGTTGCCACCTGCTCCCCCAGTCTCACACCTGAACTCCTGGCTCTCTACGTAGCAACGCCATGCCCTGCCCACCTGAGGATCTGTCGTTTTCAGCCAAATATTTCCTGTGTTTGAGGGTTGCAAAATCCACTTGTCACTTAAATCTCGCTGGATTGATGCTTTCATTTTACTCCTGCGACAACTCTGTCATACTCTTGCTTCAAGGCACACTTAACCAGCATGGCTACCACAGCATTCTGCAGCGATACGCCATCCCATCTGGTTTGCACTTAGTGGCACTATGATTTGTATTTCAACAGGACAATGACCCAAAACACCTCCAGGCTGTGTAAGGGCTATTTGACCAAGAAGGAGAGTGATGGAGTGCTGCATCAGATGACCTGGCCTCCACAATCACCGGACCTCAAGCCAATTGAGATGGTTTGGGATGAGTTGGACAGTAGAGTGAAGGAAAAGCAGCCAACAAGTGCTCAGCATATGCGGGAACTTCAAGACTTTTGGAAAAGCATTCCAGGTGAAGTTGGTTGAGAGAATGCCAAGAGTGTGCAAAGCTGTCATCAAGGCAAAGGGTGGCTACTTTGACGAATCTAAAATATAGAATATATTTTGATTTGTTTAACACTTTTTTGGTTACCACATGATTCCATATGTGTTAGTTCATAGTTTTGATGTCTTCACTATTATTCTACAATGTAGAAAATAGTACAAATAAGGACAAATCCTTGAATGAGTAGGTGTGTCCAAACTTTTGACTGGTACTGTACATATATAGTCTAATACTTTTCTGTACAGTTAGTGTTTGTCCTTCAAATTCTGTTCTTTACATGTTTACTGACAAAAGCAACATGAAGGTTAAGAAGGAAAGAAATACAATGCAGGCTGCAGTGATACTTACATGCAATTAATGACGGTACAGCAATAATCTTTGTGGACTCCATTCAATCACATCTGTTACAATTCCATGTTGCACGATCACAAATGATAACGAGGAAGGTACAAGGTCATGAAGTAATGGCAAACAACAGAGCATATCCAATATGCTACAAAAACACCTATATGTTCTCATTCCAGTAGCCTATGCACTCACTACCTGGTTATATTTTGAGAAAACCATCAAGAAAATAAAATAAAAAACAAGTTGTGTACAGAGCCTTCAGAAAGTGTTCACACCCCTTGACTTTTTCCACCTTTTTGTAAGTTACAGCCTGAATTTATAATGGATACAATTTAGATGTGTTTGTCACTGGCCTACACACAATATTCCATAATGTCAAAGTGGAATTGTGTTTTTAATTTTTTTAAATTAATTAATTAAAGAATAAAAAGCTGATATGTCTTGAGTCAATAAGTATTCAACCCTTCGTTATGGCCTAAATGAGTTCAGGAGTAAAAATGTGCTAAACAAGTCACATGATAAGTTGCATGGATTCACTCTGTGTGCAATAATAGTGTTTAACCAGATTTTTGAATCTTGGAACCCCAGACATACAATTACAGTGCCTTCAGAAGGTATTCACACCCCTTGACCTTTTGCTGTGCAATTAAAATGGATTTAATTGTCCTTCTTTGTCAACGATCCACACACACTACCCTGTAATGTCAAAGTGGAAGAATTTTTATTTGATTTTTTAAAATTCATGAAGTAATACTGCCAATAATGTGGCAAAGCAATTCACTGTTTTTGTCCTGAATACAAAAGTGTTATGGTATGTTATGTTTGGTGCAAATCCAACACAACACATCACTGAGTACCACTCTCCATATTTTCAAGCATAGTGGTGGTTGCATCATGTTATGGGTATGCTTGTAATCGTTAAGGACTGAGGAGATATTCAGGATAAAAAAGAAACGGAATGGAGCCACAGGCAAAATCCTAGTGGCAAACCTGGTTCAGTTTGCTTTCCACCAGAAACTGGGAGATGAATTCCACAGGAAAATAACCTATAACACAAGGCCCAAATCTACACTGGAGTTGCTTACCAAGAAGACAGTGAATGTTCCTGAGTGGCCTAGTTACAGGTTTGACCTACATTTACTTGAACATCTTTGGAAAGACCTGAAAATGGTTGTCTAGCAATGATCAACAACCAATATGACAGAGCTTGAAAAATGTTGTAAAAGAATAATGGGCAAATGTTGCACAATCCAGGTGTGGAAAGCTCTTAAGAGATTTACACAGAAAGACTCACAGCTGTACTCTCTGCCAAAGCTGCTTCTCCAAAGCAGTGACTCAGGGGTGTGAACACTTATGTAAATGAGATATTTCTGTATTTCATTTTCAAGAAATTTGCAAACATGTCTAGAAACATGTCTTCACTTGTCATTATGGGGTGTTGTGTGTAGATGGGTGAGACAAAGCATACAGTATATTTCATCTATGTTGAATTCAGGCTGCAACACAACAAAATGTGGAATAAGTCAAGGGGTATGAATACTGTCTGAAGGCACTCTAAATGTTACAAAGAGCTTGGGCAGGTATCTAATTTAATTATCGTCAGGATATTCATTCTTTGGACATGTTCAGCTTCGCGTGGGAGAAGTGGAATTTCGATAGCGTACACTTCCTTCCATGTCTGCCATTGTTGCGTTTCCGAGAAAGAGCAGAAGATGTCCAATTTGCTGTCAGTGCACATGTACCTCCCCTGACTTTACTCGTCGACTTCAATCTACAGTCGGCTACTTTTGCCTTACCGCTCAATTGACACTTACGTCACGTATTTTGATGCGTGTTTTTTTGTGGAATTTAAAAGAGTAACAATTGAATACAGTTGAAATGTTTACAAATGAGACGCGCAGAAATGCAAGCAACTTCCGAAAACGGTGATTATCATGATATTGTGTTGAATCTTGCAAACAATGTAAAGTATGGTTAGATAGGCATAATCTAGAGCCAAGCATGTTGCTTTCTAATCCGAGGGTATCTTGCTATTGTCACACTTGCTGAATTATGTAAGAGATCGTGAGAACAACAGTAATTAATGAGGCAGTCTAGACAGAGCAGGTGAGTGCAGGTAGGGTAGACAGAGCAGGTGAGTGCAGGTAGGGTGGACAGAGCAGGTGAGTACAGGTAGGGTAGACAGAGCAGGTGAGTGCAGGTAGGGTAGACGGAGCATGTGAGTGCAGGTAGGGTAGACAGAGCAGGTGAGTACAGGTAGTGTGGACAGAGCAGATGAGTACAGGTAGGGTAGACAGAGCAGATGAGTGCAGGTAGGGTAGACAGAGCAGGTGAGTGCAGATAGGGTAGCCAGAGCAGGTGAGTGCAGGTAGGGTAAACAGAGCAGGTGAGTGCAGGTAGGGTAGACAGAGCAGGTGAGTACAGGTAGGGTAGACAGAGCAGATGAGTACAGGTAGGGTAGACAGAGCAGGTGAGTACAGGTAGGGTAGACAGAGCAGATGAGTACAGGTAGGGTAGACAGAGCAGATGAGTGCAGGTAGGGTAGACAGAGCAGGTGAGTGCAGGTAGGGTAGACGGAGCATGTGAGTGCAGGTAGGGTAGACAGAGCAGGTGAGTACAGGTAGTGTGGACAGAGCAGATGAGTACAGGTAGGGTTGACAGAGCAGATGAGTGCAGGTAGGGTAGACGGAGCAGGTGAGTGCAGGTAGGGTAGACGGAGCATGTGAGTGCAGGTAGGGTAGACAGAGCAGGTGAGTGCAGGTAGGGTAGACAGAGCAGGTGAGTGTAGGTAGGGTAGACGGAGCATGTGAGTGCAGGTAGGGTAGACAGAGCAGGTGAGTACAGGTAGTGTGGACAGAGCAGATGAGTACAGGTAGGGTAGACAGAGCAGATGAGTGCAGGTAGGGTAGACAGAGCAGGTGAGTGCAGATAGGGTAGCCAGAGCAGGTGAGTGCAGGTAGGGTAGACAGAGCAGGTGAGTGCAGGTAGGGTAGACAGAGCAGGTGAGTACAGGTAGGGTAGACAGAGCAGATGAGTACAGGTAGGGTAGACAGAGCAGGTAAGTACAGGTAGGGTAGACAGATGAGTACAGGTAGGGTAGACAGAGCAGATGAGTGCAGGTAGGGTAGACAGAGCAGGTGAGTGCAGGTAGGTTAGACAGAGCATGTGAGTGCAGGTAGGGTAGACGGAGCATGTGAGTGCAGGTAGGGTAGACGGAGCATGTGAGTACAGGTAGTGTGGACAGAGCAGATGAGTACAGGTAGGGTAGACAGAGCAGGTGAGTACAGGTAGGGTAGACAGAGCAGGTGAGTACAGGTAGGGTAGACAGAGCAGGTGAGTACAGGTAGGGTACACAGAGCAGGTGAGTACAGGTAGGGTAGACAGAGCAGGTGAGTACAGGTAGGGTAGACAGAGCAGGTGAGTACAGGTAGGGTAAACAGAACAGGTGTTTGGGGGTTCCAGCCTTGTTCCACCCCTTTATGTTAAATTAGTCATGCAAATACAACTGGTGTATTTATGCAAAGAGGAACGTATCATTTTCTTTAATAAAAAATAAATCAATAATAACCTGATACAATAAGATTCTATGAAAAAATTGACATTTTACAATTCATTTAATACCTGAATTCCCACCTAAATCACTGAACTCCATTCATTGTTTGTCCTTGCCATTAAAATGTTTTCTGTTCTATAATTTAGTCCATATCTGATGGATTATAAAAAATGTAATAAGCTTGGAGTAGCTTCATCCATTGTCCAACTGTTGCATTTACTAGAATTGTTTTAAAAACCTTTTAACAATTTAGATGACCGGGGCAAGGACCGAGTTCGGGAAAATGCTGAACTAGGGAAACAATAACAGAAACAGAGTTTTTTTTAAACATGCGAGTCATCTCGTCTACTGTGCAGAGCTTCTATTACAAATCCCCTCTCAGCTCTCTGCTTGGCACATGAGCGGGGAACCACAATGGGCGCCGGATTCCCCCGGGATTTGTAACACAAAGGCGGGCCATTACCCATCCGTGGCTCCCTCCTGCCCGGCTCTGTGCCTCCAACCCAACGGGAGCTTCTGGAACTCCCGAATCAGCAGCAGAGTACTGACTGAATAGCACACAGATACACACACGTATCCACACACACATATAATACACGGCCACTGGCAGCATGCACACGCATGCACGCACACACGCACACACACACACACACACACACACAGCCTACACAACACATTGTCATACCCACACAGTCTCCTAAACGCGGTGTCTGGCCTCTCACAAACAGGCCTATACACAGGTACTGGCACCACATCGAACGCTCACGATCAACCCACACTTGGAACATCGGATCTTGTAAAGTTAAAGATCACAGTTTGTCTTTAGCAGAAGCACCGGCAACTGTAGGACAACCCTACCTGTGTAGAGTAGTAGAGAAGGAGGTGTGTGTTGTGGTATAAATGTGTTGAGCTCCATGGATGAGCAGTTCTACTCCAGATGACTGAGTGAGAGTATGCTCAGTAGGGGTCCAGAAGAGCACTTTGATCATTACCAAGTGTGACAGAAGACTTCTGACAGAGAACCCCCCTCGCACACACACACACACACACACAACTCTAATTCCACAATCTATTTTCTCCGTTCATATCATTTCTCAAGGTGTTTTATTGACGTCGGTTCTCCTCAGGGTGTTTGGGAGCTGAATGAAATGCTAATCATTTTGAAAGTTGTGTTTGATCCACCGTATCCAGACAAAAATCAATTCCAAGCGCTGTTTTTTTTTACATGAATGGGTGTGATCCCAAATGCCACCCTATTCCCTTTACAGTACACTACTTGCACTATTTAGGGAACAGGGTGCCATTTGGGACGCACCCTGGGACTTCCTGTTTCCTGTGGAAGAGAAGGGATACAGGGCCTAAGAGAGAGAGTCTGTGCTTGGTCACAATCTGCCTCTGCTTTGGGCTGCTGACAGTGAAGACTGAGGAGATATGTATTTATATCCAGGTTAGAGTTTATTTTAAAGGACCAGGGTCCCTCTGAGGCGAAGGCAAGTCCCTACTCCGCTCCCCCACCTCCCCAGCCCACTCTAGTTTGATCAGTCTTATGGCCAGTCTTAAGACCGGAAAAAGCTGTGCTCTCAGGGGTGTAGGATTGTGTGTGTGCATGTGTACATGCGTAATTGTGTGTGTGTGCGTGTGTGTGTGTAAGGGGAGGGGGGGGTTGAACAGTGCTCCCCTCTAAAGTCATGTCAGCACAGTAAGACAGACAGCTATTCCTGCTGTCTGGTTGTCATGGCTACAGCAGGGAGATGGAACGCAGTTTATATCTTTATTTACCATCACCCCCATCCCCAGTCACCATAAACAATCCACATTCACTTTCTGACATACACACGGGCGCACGCGCACACACCCACACACGTCGAATGCCTTCCATCGCAGCACGTTATAATTCATTCATTTACATACACATTCTCTCTCCCTCTCTGTTCTCCTCAGTTAGTCTTTCAGGAGAAAGGTCAGACCACACCAGGAGACCGACAGTCCTGTCAGAGGGGGGAGGAAGGGTGGGGTGCATTTTATTTTTGTAAAGGCTACAATCAGTCTCTCACAGCAACAACAGCGAGCGGTGACCTCAACAAAAAGGATTGAAAGGAAAGAATATGAATGTGACTGCAGATCTCTCAATTCCAAGGGCCTATCAGCAATGGAATGAGAATGGGCAGGCGGCCTTGGGGTAGAATGAACGACAGGGATCATTTCAATGGTGATGAATAAATCAAATCCAAGTTTATTTGTCACGTGCGCCGAATACAACAGGTGTAGAACTTACAGTGAAATGCGTACTTACTGGTTCTAACCAACAGTGCAAAGTTATTAGGTGAACAATAGGTAAGTAAAGAAATAAAAACAACAGTAAAAAGACAGTGAAAAATAACAGTAGCGAGGCTATATACAGTAGTGAGGCTATATACAGTAGTGAGGCTATATACAGTAGCTAAGGCTATATACAGACACCGGTTAGTCGGGCTGATTGACGTAGTATGTACATGAATGTATAGTTAAAATGACTATGCATATATGATAAACAGAGAGTAGCAGTAGCGTAAAACAGGGGTTGGCGGGTGGTGGGTGGGACACAATGCAGATAGCCCAGTTAGCCAATGTGCGGGGGCACTGGTTGGTCGGGCCAATTGAGTATAGTATAGTTAAAGTGACTAAAGTGCATATATGATAGCGTAAAAGAGGGGTTAGGGGTGGCACACAATGCAAATAGTGTCACGTCCTGACCTTAGTTCTTTTTTTATGTCTCTATTTTAGTTTGGTCAGGGCGTGAGTTGGGGTGGGCATTCTATGTGTTGTTCTATGGTTTTGTATTTCTGTGTCTGGCCTGGTATGGTTCCCAATCAGAGGCAGCTGTTTATCGTTGTCTCTGATTGAGAACCATACTTAGGCAGCCTGTTTTCCCACTATGATTTGTGGGTAGTTGTTTTCTGTCATTGTATTAGTTACCAGACGGAACGGTTTCGGTTGTTCTTTTTTGTTTACTTTGTATTGTAGTGTTCAGTTCAGTTTAATAACACTTACCACGCTGCATATTGGTCTGATCCTTCCTACTCCTCCTCAGAAGAGGAGGAAAACCGTTACAAATAGTCCGGGGAGCCATTTTATTACCTGTTCAGGAGTCTTATGGCTTGGGGGTAAAAACTGTTGAGAAGCCTTTTTGTCCTGGACTTGGCACTCCGGAACCGCTTGCCATGCGGTAGTAGAGAGAACAGTCTATGACTGGGGTGGCTGGGGTCTTTGACAATTTTTAGGGCCTTCCTCTGACACCGCCTGGTATAGAGGTCCTGGATGGCAGGCAGCTTGGCCCCAGTGATGTACTGGGCCGTTCGCACTTCCCTCTGTAGCGCCTTGCGGTCAGAGGCCGAGCAGTTGCCATACCAGGCAGTGACACAACCGGTCAGGATGCTCTCGATGTTGCAGCTGTAGAACCTTTTGAGGATCTGAGGACCCATGCCAAATCTTTTTAGTTTCCTGAGGGGGAATAGGCTTTGTGGTGCCCTCTTCACGACTGTCTTGGTGTGTTTGGACTGTTCTAGTTTGTTGGTGAATAGGGAGAAAGAACAGGGGAGAGTGCCTAATGAGGTGTACATTACAAGTCCTTTCTCTACCTGTGACCACCCAGAGACCCGAAGCCTTGTTCGGCTGTGAGACAAGAGGCTCCCGGGAAATGCTGGAGCCTGAGTGTGGATGAACATCTGATTTCATCATTAGATCATATTCAATGATCTGTAGTGTCCAGTGATGTCAAGTTATTATTATGCTTAGTTGTGTAATGAAAATGGTTTTGATTGTGAATGGAATTAGTTCACGGCAACCAATTGGGGAGAGTTGATTTCCAATTGCTATTTTGTTTAAGGTGTTGTAAAACCACAGATTGAGGAAATTGAAAAATCCGTGGACCTCACCAACCACAGATTAACAGGGCAAATAATAGACAGAGAGGGTGTGAAAAGAAAAGGAGAGAAGAGAGTGTGAACGACAGAGGTAGTTAGTGGAGGAGTGGAGAAGGAGAGGCTAAACAGGTCACCTGGAGACGAGGCCCCGAGCTGTGTGTGCTTTAGGGAAGTAACGGTCGCTATGGAGAGGCAGTGGTCGCTATGGTAACCCGGCGAGCGCGGGTCAGCGGCTACAGGAATGTGTTTGCACACAGAGGGGGATAATGAGAGGAGGACCCCACTGGTACAGTTGGAGAGGGTTGTGAATGTCTGCACCTCTGTGGGGGGGAGGGGGGTGACAACTGCCACACCGCTGGTGCCATCCCACACTGAAGGGAGGGGGGGAGCAGGGTGAAGCAGGGTGACAGGGTGAACCCTGAAAATGATATTCCTGTGTGTGTGTGTGTGTGTGTGTGTGTGTGTGTGTGTGTGTGTGTGTACTCCCCGTTCAGTTCACTTACTGTGCCCCTGATGCTTGTTCCAAATAGCAGGATGTCAGCATCACCTCCCATTGACAGTTCATCTTCCCTCCCACCAGAAACACACACACACACACAGACACACACACACACACACACACACACACACACACACACACACACACACACACAGACTCGTTCCTGCTTCCTAGGCCACTGAACAGACACGCTCACTCAAGCACAAAATGTGAAGTTCAAGCAAGAACATTTAGTCACTTTCCCCACTGCATTTCCATCACATTTAGAGTCAAGCATGATTCAGATGGTTAAACTTGCACAGAAACACCCCCCCTGCCCACCCTCACACACAAACACACACACCCCCGCCCGCCCGCCCGCCCTTACTCACAAACACACATACCCCGCCCTCACACACAAACACAAACACACATTTGTCATGGATCATCAAGTCTATGTCTACAGACCCTCTAGTCCTAACATGTATACAAAACCAGTGACCTTGTATCCCTGTTCCCGTCTCTGACCCCCTTACAATGGCCTTATGAACCTCCTATAGGCCTTCTGACCCACCCACTGAGCCTAAATGAGCTGTAGCTCTCCACCCTGGCCCATAGAATAGCCCCTGGACCTGACCTTGACCCCAACTGCCACACGACTCCTCAAACCCTCCCTTTGACCTTTTGACATGGTTCAGTTCAAAGGTTGCTGCTGGGACTCTCTAGATGATCCCTACCATGAATGTCCCCCTAAGTTTTCAATTACGAATGTCCCCTTTCCATCATGGGAGCCATACAGAACGTATCTGTAAAGCTTTGAATGCTTGTTGTGGTATGCAGGTGGTGACAAGCATTTGTACATCATGTGGGTACTTTCATACATTTTCCAGTGAGAGAAACAAAAGCCACTGCATTCGCAGGGCAGTGATAATTGATATCTGTCTATGTCCATGTACCATCTCTACATCTCAGCTCCGACTGCCCCACTTTCAACAACGCTGTCAGCTTCAGAAGCTGGCAGTCACACTGTCAGACAGGACCTGGTAACACAGACGTCGGTGCCAGAACTCGGAGTCCCAGTCCAGGAACTGAGGCCAGGGAAAGAGGCCAGCTATCCACTTTAGGCATGGACGCTGTTTTTGAGAGGCTCTCAAGATTGTTTTTGTCACACTGGTTGACGAGGCTACGTTCAATCTTGTTTTGAACCAATCACGTTCACCTGTTTGTGATGAGAAAAGTCATATTCTGAAAGCTTTCAAACAGTCAAAGTTGTGTCAAATCCCTTAGACGGCGAGCACATATGCCCTGCTTTATGACCTGCTCTAGATTTGAACAGCCTGATATGTCAGAGCTGTACTTTGCCCTCCATCTTTAAAAGTTTGGTGATGCTACTTGTTGGAATAAGACAGGATGTGGAATACTATTCTTAGAATCATCCACCGTGTACAGTAGCTACAGCGCTGTGCCCACTGCCTATATGCTGTACTGTATGCCTGTCATTGCTGCTCTCTTTCTCAGATGTGTAGGCCGCCCGCCCTCCCTCCCTCCCGCCAGCTCCCCTTTAAGACACCGTTCCGCAGCTTGCTGCACTTAAAGAGCTGAACTGTCTGCTAGTAGAGCAGTGAAATGGAAAAATTTAATCGCATTAAAAGATAAACCTTGTCTTTTCATTTGTAAATTCCTGGGACACGCTTTCCCCCTACCCTTCCTTGCTCTGACACGGCTGGTGCACTTAGAAACACACCATCCCCTTACCCCAACTCCTTCTATCTCCCCTGCTCCTCCACCCAAGAGCAGAGGATCCAGGTTCTCCCTCCCCCTTCCTCTCCTTCAGCTCCGTCCTGCTCCTCTAATTCCATTTATCCTTTTTGAAATAAGACAGAGATCAAAGCAGACTGACCTGGCTTGGCTTGTCCCCGCCCCTCCCCACCTCTTCCTGCTCTCCCTCCATCCAGAGCAGCATTGTCCCGGTCCATGTGTCACTCTCTCTCTCTCTTTGTGGGACCCTTTTCCAGTTTCGTGCCATGTCCAACCACCCCCGTTGTCCTCCGGTTCCCTAACAGGCCCAACCTCCCTGACAGTGCCCCTCTTCACCCCCACCTCCTTCTGGACCGTGAACCTCCTCCCCTCCCTACACCAATCTCTACTCCACCCACTCCTGCTTCCATGGGAATGAGCCACCTGAAGAGTGCAGAGGATTAGCGGTCCAGTTCAAAGACTTGAGGAGTTTTGTGTGGGGGAAGGGCTTTGGGCAGGAGGGCTGGGGGGTGGGGGGTAGGGTGTGTGAGGTGTTCTGTCTCTGGGCATCAGGGAGACTGCCTGCAGCTGTGGCCCAAAGCCCAGTTCTTCTGAGGGGCTGTCCGGTCTGCCAACTCCAATCAGCTCCAGAGCACGGAAGGCCCCCACCACCGGCTAGCAGGTCACAGGCCAAGCAGCCCGACCTTGGCTGACATACCCCGGCTCCACAGTTCTCTATGCCTCACTGGGCATGTGCACCTAGCAAGCACTCTCAGTGGGACTGATCTGTGGGAAAAACAGTGAAGTAGGCATTGCTCCCGAAACATTGATCACAGGAGGGCGTTCACAGTTAGCCTGGCTGACGCGATCCACTTGACTCATATCGCAAGAAGAGCTCTGACACAGTGGTCTGGACAGGAGCCTGTTGTAAAATGTAGTATTCGCACAGAAATTGTGCAAGCGTTTTGATTGATTGTCTCAAGCATCCCCCCCCCCACCCCCCACCCCCTGAGACCTCTCGTTGTTCTGACAGTTGTACTGGAAGGGGGCTGTGTGTGGCTGTCCATGTGGGTGTTTGAGTGAGAAAGGCACAGAGGAGAACCAACCGGATATAAAGCACAGCCCCCTTCATTATGGACAGCATGTAAACAACATCAAGGAGCCTTTCCAGACTGTGAAGTTAGGAGGACTTAGGTATCCGCCAGGTTCATTCACAGTTGGGCATTGACTTTGACCTAGTACTATTTCATGGACTTCTTTCCCTTTATCATTTAAAGGATTGGAAACCGTTTTCACTTATCAGGCCTCTACTGTGGTCACGGGAAATTGGGAGGTAGCCGCAATATATCTTCCATACCGTCATTTAGTGGGGAAATCAATTGTTTCCCTCAAATTGTACAACCTCACAGAGCTCCCAGTGTCAATGTCCATGGGTCCACATTTGTGACTATTAGATGTGGGATTTTCAAACACACTGAACTTCTAAGAGCTATAATAGTGTTCAAACTATTGTTATTTTGTATGTTATTTTTCCTCCATTTGGTTCACATTCCTACAGGATGGAGTCATGTGGAACACAGCACAATAGATGTAACTTGAAAACAATTCTCCTCTTAGTCCAGTTTTCAATGTCAGCTGAACTCGAATGCTATTGGCGGGTGAGGTGGGGGTGGGGGGGTGTATACACAGGAAGCTCAGAGGTAGCGTGGCCACAAGAGGGGCCGTTACAGCATCACTGAGAGCATGGCTGAGAAGATTTGACCAACGAACATGATCACCTCAACGTTTTGCTGTTTCCATGTGATTCTGTGCTCGTTTTGATGTTTGAATTGGTCTTTGGGGACAATAATACATGATTGTCATTGAAACAGAAAGCCCATAAGGTTACCTTTCAGAATAGCTAAAAAGCTAATGAGCATGTCTCAGCTTAGAATGACAGGGGCCAATTGTAAGACTAACAATGGAATTGAATCTCAACGTGAGTAAAACACACACTACTTGAGAGGAGCACAGTATCTTTACTCGCGCTTTACTCGATGGGATACAACCGCAGCAAGCTTGGTCAGTCGAAGTAAAACCAACACCTAAACCATCCACCAACCTGACCTAACCCAACCGGCAAACCACCAACCCAAGGTTGCTGGAGCTGTAACCGTGAACAGAAATGCACAAACGCTTGTCTCGCAGGATATGTTCTGCAACATGTATATCCTATGAAACAATGTAAAAAGGGGTCCTAATCTCCTATTATATCGGCCTAACCATCACCTTATACAACTATAGAAGCATGGCCTTAAAACTGTGTGTCATCCTGAAGGCGTAGCACCACCACCGGACCTGCGACCTGCCACCACCCGAGCCGATTACCAGTGCCTTGTCCTAAAATCATCTGCCACACCACCAGTTGTGGAAACCCAATTGTCATACTTGAGTCAAAAAAGCTAAGATGTCTCATCTGTGTGAATTGAACCATTTTCCTGTCCTGCTAAGCATTCAAAATGTAACGAGTACTTCTGGGTGTCAGGGGAAATGTTTAGAGTAACAAGTACATGATTTTCCAAAGGAACGTAGTGAAGTAATAGTAAATGTTGTCAAAAAATATAAATAGTAAAGTAAAGTACAGATACCCCCCAAAAAACGATTTAAGTAGCACTTGAAAGTATTTTCACTTAAGTATTGGTCAGCGTAGCCTAGTGGTTAGAGCGTTGGACTAGTAACCGGAAGGTTGCAAGTTCAAACCCCCGAGCTGACAAGGTACGACAAATCCGTTCTGCCCCTGAACAGGCAGTTAACCCACTGTTCCTAGGCCGTCATTGAAAATAAGAATTTGTTCTTAACTGACTTGCCTAGTTAAATAAAGGTAAAATAAATTTAAAAAATTACGCCACTACCACCACCTGTCATATAGGTCACCACCCCAGCGGATCTGTTTCCATGGTGACGAGCCTCGGAGAACAGGATTCACCTCAGATCCCTCTCCTTCATAATCTCAGGTCTCTCAACCAGCCAGGAATATCTTATCTGCCAATCCGCACTTGGACTAATGGACACACGCAAATAAACACCCACAGACAGACAAACCCATGACAGTTTTTGCAATCACTTTGGTGTAATTCTGACAAACGTGTGGTCAATTTTTAACTCTAAACAATCATCTGAAAAGTAATGTGAGCATTACATTGTGAAAAGCAATTACTTTCTATGAACATGTATTGCAATGTGAAACAATGTATTTTATAGATGGAAACACTGATTTCTAGATGAAAAGTGACTATGTGTGTTGTACTTAGTCAACTGAAAATGTGCGTAGAGTTATGAAACAACAGCCCTTTTGATGATCCGTTGTGAGTTGTGAACTAAGCGTTGTGAAAATGGACCACCATACTTGTGAAAATTGCACCAAAGCGATTGAAAGAGCGCCAGTCACCTTTGAGATTTTATGCTGATGTTCAAGCCCCAATAGACCAATGGAATTGTGGAACAGATTGAAAGATGGAAAACAAAATACAGAGCTAGCTGCTGACTAGGGAACAATCGATACTGGTGAAGAGCATAGAGCAAGGAGGAAAGATAAGGGGAATGGAAAAAGGCAAAAAGTAAATACACTGCTCAAAAAAATAAAGGGAACACTAAAATAACACATCCTTAGATCTGAATGAATGAAATATTCTTATTAAATACTTTTTTCTTTACATAGTTGAATGTGCTGACAACAAAATCACACAAAAATTATCAATGGAAATCAAATTGATCAACCCATGGAGGTCTGGATTTGGAGTCACACTCAAAATTAAAGTGGAAAACCACACTACAGGCTGATCCAACTTTGATGTCCTTAAAACAAGTCCAAATGAGGCTCAGTAGTGTGTGTGGCCTCCACGTGCCTGTATGACCTCCCTACAACGCCTGGGCATGCTCTTGATGAGGTTGCGGATGGTCTCCTGAGGGATCTCCTCCCAGACCTGGACTAAAGCATCTGCCAACTCCTGGACAGTCTGTGGTGCAACGTGGCGTTGGTGGATAGAGCGAGACATTATGACCCAGATGTGCTCAATTGGATTCAGGTCTGAGGAACGGGCGGGCCAGTCCATAGCATCAATGCCTTCCTCTTGCAGGAACTGCTGACACACTCCAGCCACATGAGGTCTAGCATTGTCTTGCATTAGGAGGAACCCAGGGCCAACCGCAACAGCATATGGTCTCACAAGGGGTCTGAGGATCTCATCTCGGTACCTAATGGCAGTCAGGCTACCTCTGGCGAGCACATGGAGGGCTGTGTGGCTCCCCAAAGAAATGCCACCCCACACCATGACTGACCCACCGCCAAACCGGTCATGCTGGAGGATGTTGCAGGCAGCAGAACATTCTCCACGGCGTCTCCAGACTCTGTCACGTGCTCAGTGTGAACCTGCTTTCATCTGTGAAGAGCACAGGGCGCCAGTAGCGAATTTGCCAATCTTGGTGTTCTCTGGCAAATGCCAAACGTCCTGCACAGTGTTGGGCTGTAGGCACAACCCCCACCTGTGGACATCGTGCCCTCATACCACCCTCATGGAGTCTGTTTCTGACCGTTTGAGCAGACACATGCACATTTGTGGCCTGCTGGAGGTCATTTTGCAGGGCTCTGGCAGTGCTCCTCCTTGCACAAAGGCGGAGGTAGCGGTCCTGCTGCTGGGTTGTTGCCCTCCTACGGCCTCCTACACGTCTCCTGATGTACTGGCCTGTCTCCTGGTAGCGCCTCCATGCTCTGGACACTACGCTGACAGACACAGCAAACCTTGCCACAGCTCGCATTGTGGATCCTGGATGAGCTGCACTACCTGAGCCACTTGTGTGGGTTGTAGACTCCGTCTCATGCTACCACTAGAATGAAAGCACCGCCAGCATTCAAAAGTGACCAAAACATCAGCCAGGAAGCATAGGAACTGAGAAGTGGTCTGTGGTCACCACCTGCAGAACCACTCTTTTATTGGGGGTGTCTTGCTAATTGCCTATAATTTCCACCTATTGTCTATTCCATGTGCACAACAGCATGTGAAATTTATTGTCAATCAGTGTTGCTTCCTAAGTGGACAGTTTGATTTCACAGAAGTGTGATTGACTTGGAGTTACATTGTGTTGTTTAAGTGTTCCCTTTATTTTTTTGAGCAGTGTATATATATCAGTGGAGAAGGAGAGAGAGATGTGAGCTGCTCCGTCCGTGCAAATAGGAAAGCGTTGGGGCAGTCCTCCCATTGGATTATGGGATTATGGTCAGGACGGGCGGTCATTCGAGTGTTGTGGTCGGCACTGACCCTGCTTACAGCCAGATTACCCTGGTGAAGGTGAAGTTGCTTCAACCTGCCTCCTGTCACTTACTCTGGCTCTCCCTCCTTTCCCTGCTCCACACTGGCTCTTTCTCCGGCTGGATGGCTGTCTACCACGGGTCTCCCCCCCTACAGTTCCCCACACCACCTGTCCACCCATGTCTCCCTGGTCAGACACTAACCTGACTGACTCCCTGGCTTCCTCCTGCTGCCAGAACAGTACATGCCTTGGGGTTGAAGCTTCCTGGGGCGTTAGGACACCGGTCTGTGGGGAAGCCTACCTGGATACCACATACACCAGACACCAGACGCATCTTCTCCTTGACCACCTTGAAGAACCTGGGAGCGGTTGACGTCCTGTTAGTCCTGACCAGCGCCTCTCCCCCCAGTCCGGCAGAGCTTCGCTAGCTAGCTAGCATCAGGTGAATCCAGGGAGTGTCCGTCTGTCCGGACCAGCAAATCAGAGGTGAGTGACCCTCTGACCTGCAGCCTAAGACCTTTGACCTTCTGTCAGACAGTGGAGCCAGGGAGCCTAAGCCACCTCTGACGCCACTAGCTCCATCATTACTATGGAGTGGTAATGGAGATGTAGTGGTATGGTGTCTCCAGCTGATGGTGGTGCTCTCTCTGCATGTGGGCCTTCTGCTCTTACTGTGCTATACAGAGCTTAGCAACACTTAAAGAATGCACGTATCATGCACCCTACAGCATCTTTTAGCCTTTCAGACAAACTCTGGGAAGGATGAGACATTGGCTCGTTCCGTAAACGTGTATTTGTCAATGATCCGCATCCTCTCCCACGTTGCAGTTCCACAGAAAGAGCAGGATACGTTTTTGCCGCAACAATAAGGCATCCCGAATCAATGTATATTTTGCCAAGTTTAGAGGGGGATTCCTAAGGGTCTATGTTTGGCACTGTAGTACTCCGGTCCTTTTTTTCAAGGCAGGGAGTGACTTGGATTAGGGTGAATTGAATGTGTCAAAATAACAGGTACCTTATTTTTCGACCACATAGCTGGGACAAATATACACACTGAGTGTACAAAACATTAGGATCTTCTGTCTGTGGAGTCCGAACCGTTTGGGCTACAAACTAACATGTCCCCAGCATTGAAAGACGAGATGCTACACCCCCACCAGTGTCACAGGACTCGTCTGAAGGTATCTGGTACTGTTTAAAAAAAAAAAATGAATGTAAGTATAGAGGTCGTTTTGGGTTAAATATGTGTCCAAAAAACAAAAACATTTCCTTAGATTACTTATATCTCCTAGTTGTAGGAAAGACACTTCAAGACCTTGTCCCCCCCAAAGGCTTAGACTTTTAGAGGTTAACCTGTCTCCTCCCCTTCATCTACACTGATTGAAGTGGGTTTAACACGTGACATCAATAAGGGATCCTAGCTTTCACCTGGATTCACCTGGTCAGTCTATGTCATGGAAAGAGCAGGCGTTCCTAATGTCCTGTACACTTAGTGTATATATGAAAGCACAGCCCAATGGGTTCTTATCCACGATATTGGTTAACTGATTTTCTAAAACCATGGTAGTTAATCCGATTTACACAGAATCCTACATGTCCACATGCTTTGTGGTGTCCCCTCCCCTTCACGCCTGATCAGTAAAACAAACAAAAGCAGATTACTGCTCAAGGATTAGAGCTTCACCCCAAAAAAAGGACACATTTACAATTTTACGGTCCTATGGATTCTCTGTTTTTCACAGGGCTCTAACGATTGGGATCAATAAGGGTAGTGTGGTGTTGGTTTGTCTCGTTGTTTTTTGGCATGGCTCCCTCTGCTACGCTACAGAGTAATTGCTGAGAATCCTTGCAGAGCGTCTTAGAGATCCTGATGGCCAACATGGGCGGCACTAATGAATCCAATTAACTCCTGTTAATTACCTTTTTGAGGCATTCTGTTCCTCCCGTCTAGTCTCCTCTAATGGCGATGCCACTGACGCACACACACACACACACACGCCTCATTCACCCAGCCAATCGCCTCTTCTTTTGTTGTTTTAGGCCTACTCTTGGAAGGACAATAAGTTTGCAAAAGAATCACACGAGTCAATGAGAATGTCTGGCGGCGACATGGGGCTGACTAGGGATTTGTATTTGTGTTTTTACAGATTAGCTGCTGCCTTGCTCTTCCTGAGGTCCAGCAAAATTAAGGCCGTTTATATCATTTTAAAAGCGTTACGATACATTCACAGATTTCACAACACACTGTGTGCCCTCAGGCCCCTACTCCACCACTACAGTACTAAATCCATGTGTATAGTGCGTATGATACCGTGTGTGTGTATGCATGTGTCTGTGCCTATGTTTGTGTTGCTTCACAGTCCCCGCCAGTCAATGTCTATCTATTTATTCAAATCTCATTTTACTGCTGGCATCAGTTACTTGATGTGGGATAGAGTTCCATGTAGTCATGGCTCTATGTAGTAGTGTGTGCCTCCCAAAGTCAGTGTTGGACTTGGGGACTGTGAAGAGACCTCTGGGGGCATGTCTTGTGGGTATGCATGGGTGTCCGAGCTGTTCGTCAGTAGTTTAAACAGACAGCTTGGGGATTTCAACATGTCAATACCTCTCACAAATACAAGTAGTGATGAAGTCTACAGTATCTCTGTGTACATCCAAGGGCCAGCTTGCTGCCATTGCGCAGCCTGGTAATATGATTTGTTTGTTGACTTGTGATTCATTTTTATTGTTGATTCAGTGACAGGTATGCAATGTTATAACGTGACAACAGGTATGCAATGTTCTAACATGATAACAGGTATGCAATGTTATAACGTGATAACAGGTATGGAATGTTCTAATGTGATAACAGGTATGCAATGTTCTAATGTGATAACAGGTATGCAATGTTCTAATGTGATAATAGGTATGTAACGTTAGTGTTGGCATGTAGACAGCTGAGGGTGCCGTGTTGTGTTCCCAGGGCTATGGTTGGTTGTGAGGGCCTGGAGGCGTGGTGATACACAGAGGCAGCAGGCAGCTCCATGGCGTGGACTGAGCTGGAGCTCCGGGCCGGGCTCAGAGCTGGGCCACACAGGGCCCTACTACCACTCCTCCTCCAGGGATTGATGCTCCTTACATCCCCCTGCCTTGGTGGTCCCCCACAGCCGGCACGCACCCCTCTGTCACCAGGGCAGCCTTTTCTAGTACTATGGGGAATCCCCAACAAGGCGTGTCCTGGACGACCTGACCCAGGAGCCTTTGGGATGGAGAGAGAGGGCAGCGTGTCCATGTTTTATGAGGACACTCTGGGGAAGTACCCCTATTACACGAACCAGGACCAGCCGGTGAACGGAGGCCTTCCCCAACACACCAGACTGGATGGACACCTCCAGAAGACAGGGGAGGATCTGGCGGCAGCGCTACCATCAATAGGTTACCAGGGCCTGGGAGTACTGCGTTGGGGCCAGTGGTCCCCGCAGTGGGGAAGGAACCGTGAGAAACAGGGCATCTACCTGGAGGGCTCCAGGGCTCTGCTGAGGACCTTCTTCCCTGACTGGACCACGGAGGAGGTGGAGAAGTGGTCTCAGGTAAGATCCTCATCCATGGCAGTTTAGAGTAATAGGAGAAACAGATGTAACAAATGCTATTCAACATCACAGTTGTCTCATAATGATGATGTCATCCCGTTCCCCAGGTGGACTTTGAGGCAGCGTCCCAGTCCATCCTCATGGAGACGCTGTGGGAGGTGAGGAGGCTCCGCCCCAATGCTCTGTGGGGCGTGACCCCATACCCCAACTGCTACAACTCCGGCCCCGCCCAGTCGCTGTCCAATTACACGGGTCGCTGTCCCGCCGCCGAGATGGCGTTGAATGACGAGCTGCTGTGGCTCTGGAAATGCTGCTCTGCTCTCTACCCCGCCCTCACACTAGAGAAGCTGCAGGGTGGGACCTCAGGGGCCAGACTGTACACGTCCAATCAGATCCGAGAGGCACTGAGAGTGGCAAGCTTGGCCGGGACCGCCTACGACCTTCCTGTGTTCCCATTGGTCAGGAGTGTCTATACATCGACCAATACTTTCCTGTCTGAGGTGAGAGATAGTGTTGGGTGGAAGTAGACGTTACCATGTTTTTGAAAGTGGTTTCTCTTAGTCTGCTGGATCTGTAACCAGTGTATAACTGAGTGATGTTCCATTAGGTGGACCTGGTCAACACCATTGGTGAGAGTGCTGCCATGGGGGCAGCAGGGGTTGTCCTCTGGGAGAAAGATCAAGGTGTCTTCTCTACAAGGACT
The DNA here is from genome assembly GCF_034236695.1 of Oncorhynchus nerka. Lineage (NCBI taxonomy): Eukaryota > Metazoa > Chordata > Actinopteri > Salmoniformes > Salmonidae > Oncorhynchus > Oncorhynchus nerka. Next base: position 54,866,497 of record NC_088402.1, read on the forward strand.
CAGGTACAGTACACGCCTCTTCAATGTACCATACAGTCAGTCAGTCAGTCAGACAACTGTAACTGGGTCCGAGGTCTGTGAATGACAACCATTTCACCTCTGTCTGCCCCCAGAGAGCCTGCTCAGAGCTGGCCGCGTTTGTGCGTGAGGTCCTGGGCCTTTACGCCGTCAACGTGACCACGGCCGCCCACCTGTGCGGCGTCTCCCTGTGCCAGGGGCGTGGCCGCTGCGTGCGCCGCAAACCCGAGAGCTCCGCCTACCTGCACTTGCCGCCCTCCAACTTCGTGATGACGCAGGGGAAGGTGGAGGGGGTGCAGGCCACAGGCCAGCTGGACCCTGGCAACCTGGAGGCCTGGAAGAGGGACTTCCAGTGCCAGTGGTATGAGTCCCTGGAGGGGGCAGTCGCCGACGAGGAGCTCCCCAAGTACAGGGCACAGGGAGTCCTTCCCCCCACGCTGAATTCCCCCTTGTCGAGTGAGCTGAACCAAGGGACCAGGCCCACCCTCGCTCTGTCAGACCACAGCGGACCATCACTCAAGGCACCTCTCCTACCTCTACTGCTCGTATTAGCCACAGCTCTACGCCTGAACACAGACTTATGTCTGAAGCTCTGACACACCGGTTGGATTATCAGGTCGGGGCTCAAGACACTGTCGTACCAGTGTATAAGAAATGTTTGTGGAACAGAAACTCTTAAGAGGTGTTTCTATTTCCAACAAAGAAATGTCGTGAACAAGAGACAACTATTCTACTTTGGAGACTGTGGATGTTGTTGTTGTCTGTACAACTGAGAACGTGAAGTAGATCAAACAAACAAAATATTCTATTCATAGGATTCGTGGTTAACATTGTCATCGTTTCTCGTCAACAGTTTTTGTGTGTTCAGTTCCTAACATTGCAGTACCGGACGTTTCTTTTTACAGCTCATTTTTGTTTATTGGCACACTTTTTTTTCTCCCTTTTTCTTCAAGCTACTCAGCTCTACTGCTTACAGGGCCATGTTGTGACGGACCTGTATTATGGTCCACACCTTGGTATCCTCAAACTATGTAAACACATTCTACATGCCACTGCAGTCATATCAATTGAAATGACTTCACCGTTCAACATTACCTTTGTATTCTTACGGGTCATGCTATTGCGTTTACAATAAAATCATACCTCTATAAAAATGTACTCATATTTTCTATGAAATGTTGTTGATGCAGTCTAGATGCCCTGTATCAATCTAGATGTCCTGTATCAGTCTAGATCTACTGTCCTGTATCAGTCTAGATCTCCAGTCCTGTGTCAGCCTAGATCTCCAGTCCTGCGTCAGCCTAGATCTCCAGTCCTGCGTCAGCCTAGATCTCCAGTCCTGCGTCAGCCTAGATCTCCAGTCCTGCGTCAGCCTAGATCTCCAGTCCTGCGTCAGCCTAGATCTCCAGTCCTGCGTCAGCCTAGATCTCCAGTCCTGCGTCAGCCTAGATCTCCAGTCCTGCGTCAGCCTAGATCTCCAGTCCTGCGTCAGCCTAGATCTCCAGTCCTGCGTCAGCCTAGAACTCCAGTCCTGCATCAGCCTTGATCTCCAGTCCCGCATCCGTCTAGATTTCCTGCATCAGCCTAGATGTCCAGTCCTGCGTCAGCCTAGATCTCTAGTCCTGCGTCAGCCTAGATCTCCAGTCCTGCGTCAGCCTTGATCTCCAGTCCCGCATCCGTCTAGATTTCCTGCATCAGCCTAGATGTCCAGTCCTGCGTCAGCCTAGATCTCTAATCCTGCGTCAGCCTAGATCTCCAGTCCCGCGTCAGCCTAGATCTCCAGTCCCGCGTCAGCCTAGATCTCCAGTCCCGCGTCAGCCTAGATCTCCAGTCCCGCGTCAGCCTAGATCTCCAGTCCCGCGTCAGCCTAGATCTCCAGTCCCGCGTCAGCCTAGATCTCCAGTCCCGCGTCAGCCTAGATCTCCAGTCCCGCGTCAGCCTAGATCTCCAGTCCCGCGTCAGCCTAGATCTCCAGTCCCGCGTCAGCCTTGATCTCCAGTCCCGCATCCGTCTAGATTTCCTGCATCAGCCTAGATCTCCAGTCCTGCGTCAGCCTAGATCTCTAGTCCTGCATCAGCCTAGATCTCCAGTCCTGCGTCAGCCTTGATCTCCAGTCCCGCATCCGTCTAGATTTCCTGCATCAGCCTAGATCTCTAGTCCTGCGTCAGCCTAGATCTCCAGTCCTGCGTCAGCCTAGATCTCCAGTCCTGCGTCAGCCTAGATCTCCAGTCCTGCGTCAGCCTAGATCTCCAGTCCCGCATCCGTCTAGATTTCCTGCATCAGCCTAGATCTCCAGTCCCGCGTCAGCCTAGATCTCCAGTCCCGCGTCAGCCTAGATCTCCAGTCCCGCGTCAGCCTAGATCTCCAGTCCCGCGTCAGCCTAGATCTCCAGTCCCGCGTCAGCCTAGATCTCCAGTCCCGCGTCAGCCTAGATCTCCAGTCCCACGTCAGCCTAGATCTCCAGTCCTGCGTCAGCCTAGATCTCCAGTCCCACGTCAGCCTAGATCTCCAGTCCTGCGTCAGCCTAGATGTCCTGTATCTATACATTCATGTCATCAAAACCACATCCAGGAACAAAACAGACAGCTATTCTTTGCAGCTCATGTAAATTTATTGTGTTAATCTTCTGAAAATATACACTCAGGACGAAGGGTAGCTCAATTATTTCTTTGTTACAGAAAGATATGTACAGAGGTGCTTTTGATTGTACAGAGATGAAGAGCAGTTAGAGAGGAGGCCATCTCTTCCTCCCCAGGCAAACATGTGCCCCCCCCAAAGTCTATAGTCCCACAGCCCATCCCTCCATTCCAGTGCCTTCGGAAAGTATTCAGACCCCATTACTTTTGCCACATTTTGTTGTCTTAATCTAAAATGGATTACATAAATATAAATCCTCAGCAATCTACACACAATATCCCATAATGACAAAACAGAAATACCATATTTACATAAGTATTCAGACCCTTTTCTATGAGACTCAAAATTGAGCTCAGGTGCATCCTGTTTTCATTGATCATCCTTGAGTCCACCTGTGGTTAATTCAATTGATTGGACGTGCTTTGGAAAGGCACACACCTGTCTATATAAGGTCCCACAGTTGACAGTGCACGTCAGAGCAAAAACCCTGCCATGAGGTCGAAGGAATTGTCCGTAGAGCTCCGAGACAGGATTGTGTCGAGGCACAGATCTGGGGAAGGGTACCAACACATTTCTGCAGCAAAGAAGATCCCGCAAGAACACAGTGGCCTCCATCATTCTTAAATGGAAGAATTGTGGAACCACCAAGACTCTTCCTAGAGCTGGCCACCCAGCCAAACTGAGCAATCAGGAGAGAAAGGCCTTGGTCAGGGACGTGACCAAGAAACCAATAGCCACTGACAGAGCTCTAGAGTTCCTCCATGGAGATGGGAGAACCTTCCAGAAGGACAATCATCTCTGCAGCCCTCCACCAATCAGGCCTTTGTGGTAGTGGCCAGACGGAAGCCTCTCCACAGTAAAAAACACACATGACAGGTCTGATGAAAACAAGATTGAACTCTTTGGGCTGAATGCAAAGCGTCACGTCTGGAGGAAACCTGGCACCATCCCTACGGTGAAGCATGGTGGTGGCAGCATTATGCTGTGGGGATGTTTTTCAGAGGCAGGGACTAAGAGACTAGTCAGGATCGAGGCAAAGATGAACGGAGCAAAGTACAGAAGTGATCCTAAGGTTCACCTTCCTGCAGGACAATGACCCTAAGCACACAGTCAAGACAACGCATGAGTGGCCTCCGGACATTTCTCAATGTCTTTGAGTGGCCCAGGCAGAGCCCGGACTTGAACCCGATCGAAAATCTCTGTAGAGACCTGAAAATAGTGGTGCAGCAACTCTCCCCATCCAACCTGACAGAGCTTGAGAGGATCTGCAGAGAAGAATGGGAGAAACTCACCAAATACAGGTGTGCCAAGCTTGTAGCGTTATACTCAGGAAGACCCAACGCTGTAATCGCTGCCAAAGGTGCTTCAATTTTATTTTTTAAATTAGAAAGAAATTCTAAAAACCTGTTTTTGCTTTGTCATTATGGGGTATTGTGTGTAGATTGATGAGAAAATGATCAATTCTAGAATAAGGCTGTAACGTAAAACAAAATGTGGGAAAAGTCAAGGGGTCTGAATACTTTCCGAAGGCACTGTATATCCAGTATGAGGGTGCTGCCTTCTCGTCTAGGTGGGGCTTCAGCAGATCTGATGACATCTGGTAGCATTCAAGTCCTTCACGGTACAAGCCAGTAACGGCACGCTACATGTAACGGCTGTCCACAACCTCCCACCATGGCAAACACTATTTAGGCAAAATAGATATGTTCGATATCAAGAACAAGCCTACCTACTTAGTACCTACCTACCAGCCAACCTGTAAAATGACAGAAGGTACCACAGTCTCCTAAAGCGCAACATATTATCTCGGGATCGGAGAGCTCCGCAGGGAATGGCTTTTGGTTGGCAACAGGTACGTAACATGACATCTGGAGGGACTGCCATTTATACGACATATGTACCCCCACCTGTGTCTCGTCTCACTAGGTTAAGCAACCTGCCTAAGAAGTGACTAACATCTAAACCATCTAATCTGTTCCTGAAGCTCACTCTCCATACGAGAGAGAGAGAGAGTGACCCCGTGTGGGCAGCAGCAGTTAGTACAATCTGAACCAGGTGGGTCGGACGGCAATAAGAGAAGCATCAAGTGCTCCGTTTCCTTCAAGTTCTGTCAGGGGGAGGGGCTCCTAGCCGAGAGAGTGGGGGAGGGGTTTGAAGCATGACGTCTACATGGGGAGAGGTGAGGAGCGGATCATCCATGAAGCTAGCATGATTAGTAGCAGTGATTCCAGGAGGGCGGTATGGAGGGAGGGGGGTTGTTAGGTTAGAAAAGGGTCTGCGGTGGAAGAGGATCTCTGGGGGAGGGGTTTCCAGGGGGGGGAGAGGGGCTACTTGCAGATGGCCTCAAGGGCATCCAGGGTGCGCTTGATGTCCCGTATCTGGGCGGCCAGAGTGTGGATGGGCTGCATAGAGCGGTCCAGCTCCTCACAGCGCGCCATCAGTGTGTACATTCCCTACGAACACACACACACAACAAAAATCAGGACATTATACTTATGACGAGAAGCATCTGTGACTGTCGATCAGTATTCACTGCTCATCCTTCCCTTCATGTCTGGCCAAGCGATCTGTTCTCTCACCTTTATGCTCATGTCCACAGACTCCCAGGCTGTCCACAGAGTCTCTATAGGTCTGGATGTAGCCCACACTCAGCGCTGTCATCTGGACACACACAGGTAAAGACATACAGTATATCGCAGACACTAATTCTGGGCAACATACAATTAGAGCATTACTAAAAGGACAGAAGGGAAATCAGAAGTATTTGAGTGAGTGAGTGAGTGTGTGTGTGTGTGTGTGTGAATGAATAAATGAATTACATTTTATTTGCGTGTCACAATTGCCAGCTGGCAACCCATCAATTGCGGGATTAATTGACACACAAACAAACATTACATTGATTCACGGTGATAATTCTTCAGACGTCGGGGGCAGCGCATAAAGAATGGACAATTAATCAATAGATAATAGTAGACAAGGTTATCCAAGCAATAAATAACCCTAGAGCAGTACAAATGTAATACAGAACTAAATACAGAAATGTGTGTGTGTGGTGTGAACAAACTGCGCTCACGTACGTTCTGGATGGTTCCGTTGAGGCTGCGCATCATTAGCTCCACACTGTGGGCGACTTCCTCTGTGTGTCTCTGCAGGTCCACCAAGACAGCAGGGTCGATGGGAGGGATGTCAACCGGCCGCCGCGACGACGACCCACGACCTCTACTGCTGATGGAACCCGAGCAGTCCGCTGGACACAGACAGAGAAGACATGCACGCACACAGACCGGAGATTACCTTAACCGACAGTCTGCAAAGCAAACCAAATCATCCTCCCTCATCCAAACAGCTGTGTGAGTCCTTCCACCCTTCCTGCGGGTGCTAATCTAATCACTAGAGGAGAGGGGATTGATTCGATTTGGAACTCTTCCTTCAACTGCAACTTCAAAACACTGACGTATCACTGAAATAACACCAGAAAAGGTGGATTAGCATTTCACTGATCACCATGGTCGTATTCTGGCCCACTGTTAGCAAAACGTTTTTCAACAGAAAACAGAAATGTCTTACTAAACAAGTTCAGAGGGTCTCCCTGTTTGTCCTTTTATTTATTTTTTAATTTTTATTCTGGTTGGTACCTAATGAATACGACCCTGGTGACTAATTAGCCAATCCCATCCCGGGCCCCTCGGTGCTGGTACTCACAGTCGCAGTCACAGTCCAGGCTGGGCTTTGAGCTCATCTTGATCTTCTGCTCCAGGTTGCGGCAGATGAAGTGGGTCAGGTCCCCGTCGTGGCTGACTGTTCCCTCCAGCTCCAGGGCAGAGGAGATGGTGGCCCTGCGGCCCTCTGGCTGGCCCCCCCGACCCCCACCCCGGGCCCCTCCGATGCATGCCTGGCTGATCTCGTCCAGGCTCTTGCTGTCCTGCATGCCCCGGACGATGCGCTCCCGCTCTGGGACGTTCCGCACGCGCACCTGGGCCATGACGTGGGGCGGACAAGGGCTGTTGCCTGACGACTCCCCCCCCTCGGCTGGGACAGAGCTGGGGCTGGGAGCTGCTGCCGAGGGCTCCTCTGTAAGCTGACGGGAAGTGGCAGTCTTACACATATGACAATCCTCAAGATCCTCCGGACATATGAATATGCTGCACTGCTCAATGGATTCAAAATACACTTTGCTGATAACTACTTTATCGGGGGAAAATGTACTTGCTACGATTGTGATATATTGTCTCATCCAGCTATCATAAGATGAATGCACTAATTGTAAGTTGCCCTGGCTGGCTTCTCCGTTTTTCGGCAGGACAGAGCAGCTACGTCTGGTAAGACGAGGGGTGGGTGTGTGTGTCTATTTGTCAATAACTGCTGGTGCGCGATGTCTAATATTAAACTAGTTTTCAGTTATTGCTTGCCTGAGGTAGAATACCTCATGATAAGCTGTAGACCACACTATCTATATTATTCGTAGCAGTCTATTTACCACAACAAACCGATGACGGCACTAAGACTGCACTCAACGAGCTGTAAAAAGGACATAAGCAAACAAGAAAATGCTCCATTTGGCAAAGCTGACATAACTCCATCCTCCTGATTCCTGCTTACAAGCTAAAACTAAAGCAGGAAGTACCAGTGACTCGTTCAATACAGAAGTGGTCAGATGACACAGATGCTAAGCTACAGGACTGTTTTGCTAGCACAGACTGGAATATGTTCCCGGGATTCGTCCAATGGCATCGAGTATACCACCTCAGTCATCAGCTGCATCAATAAGTGCATTGACGACGTCGTCCCCACAGTGACCGTATATTCACCAACCAGAAACCATGAATTACAGGCAACATCCACACCGAGCTAAAGGCTAGAGCTTCCGCTTTCAAGGAGCGGGACACTAATCTGGACGCTTATAAGAAATCCTGCTATGCCCTCAGACAATCTATCAAAAAGGCAAAGTGTCAATACAAGACTAAAATTGAATCCTACTACACCGGCTCTGATGCTCGTCGGATGTGGCAGGGCTCGAAAACTATTTTGGACTACAAAAGGGAAACCCACCAGCAAGCTGGATGCCCAGTGACTGCCTAAATCCACCTGGACAAAAGGAACACCTATGTGAGAATGCTGTTCATTGACTACAGCTCAGCATTCAACATCATAGTGCCCACAAAGCTAACACCTCCCTCTGCAACTGGATCCTGGATTTTGACAGGCCAGTAAGGGAAGGCAACAACACATCTGCCGCGCTGATCCTCAACACTGGGGCCCCTCAGAGATGCGTGCTTAGTCCCCTCCTGTACTCCCTGTTCCCCCCACCACCCACGATTGCATGGCCAAGCACGACTCCAACACGTTCATTAAGTTGGCTGACGACAACAGTGGTAGGCCTGATCACAGACAAGGATGAGACAGCCTATAGGGAGGAGGTCAGAGACCTGTCAGTGTGGTGCCAGGACAACAACCTCTCTCTCAATGTGAGCAAGACAAAGGAGCTGATTGTGGACTATAGGAAAAGGACGGCCATACAGGCCCCCATTAACATCAACAAGACTGAAGTGGAGCGTGTCGAGAGTTAAGTTCCTTGGTATCCGGATCACCAACAAACTATTGTGGTCCAAACACAGTTGTGAAGCGGGCACGACAACACCTTTTCCCCCTAAGGTCCCCAGATCCTCAAAAAGTTCTACAGCTGCACTATCGAAAGCATCCTAACGGGATGCATTACCGCCTGGTACGGCAACTGCTCGGCATCCGACCGTAAGGCGCTACAGAGGGTAGTGCGTACGGCCCAGTACATCACTGGGGCCAAGCTTCCTGACATCCAGGACCTATATACTAGTCAGTGTCAGATGAAGGCCCCAAAAAATTGTCAGACTCCAGCCACCCTAGTCATAGACTGTTCTCTCTGCTACCGCACGGCAAGTGGTACTGGAGAGCCAAATCTCGTTAACAGCTTCTACCCCCAAGCCATAAGACTGCTGAACAACTAAACTAATCAAATGGCCACCCCTTTTCTTTTTACACTGCTGCTACTCGCTGTTTTTTATAAACTCAGCAAAAAAAGAAACATCCTCTCACTGTCAACTGTGTTTATTTTCAGCAAACTTAACATGTGTAAATATTTGAATGAACATCACAAGATTCAACAACCAAGACAAACTGAACAAGTTCCACAGACATGTGACTAACAGAAATTGAATAATGTGTCCCTGAACAAAGGAGGTGAGGGGTTAAAATCAAAAGTAACAGTCAGTATCTGGTGTGGCCACCAACTTCAGTAAGTACTGCAGTGCATCTCCTCTTCATGGACTGCACCAGATTTACCAGTTCTTGCTGTGCCACCAAGGCACCTGCAAGATCCCAGACATGTCGGGGGGGGGGGGCTCTAGCCCTCACCCTCTGATCCAACAGGTCCCAGACGTACTCAATGGGATTGAGATCTGGGCTCTTCGCTGGCCATGGCAGAACACTGACATTCCTGTCTTGCAGGAAATCACGCGCAGAACAAGCAATATGGTTGGTGGCATTGTCATGCTGGAGGGTAATGTCAGGATGAGCCTGCAGGAAGGGTACCGCATGAGGGAGGAGGATGTCTTCCCTGTAACGCACAGTGTTGAGATTGCCTGCAATGAAAACAAGCTCAGTCCGATGATGCTGTGACACACCACCTCAGACCATGACGGACCCTCCACCTCCAAATTGATCCCGCTCCAGAGTACAGGCCTCGGTGTAATGCTCATTCCTTCTATGATAAATGCGAATCCGACCATCACCCCTGATGAGACAAACCTGCAACTCGTCAGTAAAGAGCACTTTTTGACAGTTATGTTTGGTCCAGCGACGGTGGGTTTGTGCCCATAGGCGACGTTGTTGCCGGTGATGTCTGGTGAGGACCTGCCTTACAACAGGCCTACAAGCCCTCAGTCTAGCCTCTCTCAGCCTATTGCGGACAGTCTGAGCAGTGGAGGGAGGGATTGTGCGTCCTGGTGTAACTAGGGCAGCTGTTGTTGCCATCCTGTTCCTGTCCCGCAGGTGTGATGTTCGGATGTACCGATCCTGTGCAGGTGTTGTTACACGTGGTCTGCCACTGCGAGGACGATCAACTGTCCGCCCTGTCTCCCTGTAGCGCTGTCTTAGACGTCCATACTGGACATTGCAATTTATTGCCTGGGCTCACATCTGCAGTCCTCATGCCTCCTTGCAGCATGCCGAAGGCACGTTCACCCAGATGAGCAGGGACCCTGGGCATCTTTCTTTCTGTGTTTTTCAGAGTCAATAGAAAGGCCTTCATAACTGTGACCTTAATTGCCTACCGTCTGTAAGCTGTTCGTGTCTTAACGACCGTTCAACAGGTGCACGTTCATTAATTGTTTATGGTTCATTTATCAAGCATTGGAAACTGTGCTTAAACCCTTTACAATGAAGATCTGTGAAGTTATTTGGATTTTTACAAATTATCTTTGTAAGACAGGGTCCTGAAAAAGGGACGTTTCTTTTTTTGCTGAGTTTATATGGATAGTCACTCTACAAATTACCTCGACTAACCTGTACCCCCGCACATTGACTCGGTACCGGTAACCCCTGTATAAAGCCTCGTTATTGTTACGTACATCTGTGTTACCTTTTGATTAATGCAATTTTTTTAAACTCTAGTTTATTTAGTAAATATTTGATTCACTATTTCTTGAACTGCATTGTTGGTTAATGGCTTGTAAGTAAGCATTTCACGGTAAAGTTTACCCCTGTTGTATTCGGCGCATGTGACAAATACAAATGAGATGCGTGTCTGCTAAATGACTCAAATGTAATTAAGTACTATTCTTAAGCTGTTGGCTCTGGCACTTTAACATGAACAGTTATGTACAGGAGCAGTAGCAGTCAGTATGGCAAACTCACCTCAGCTGAGACTTCAGCCTGTGTGTTTCCTGCATGCTGCTCCTTGCCATCCTTTTCACACTCCTCCTCTTCCACCTCCACCTCCTTTTCCTCTTCGGTTTCTACAGCACAGAAGCTAGAAGGCTTTGTGTGCTTTGTCTCGGACTGCTTTTTATCTGCACTGTGAGTGTCCCCCTCTGGGGCTGTGTCTTTGGATGGAGTGCCTGTGTGCTGCCAGTCTCCAGACAGAGTCTCGTTTAGGGGCATACTTGTTTGGGAGGGTCCAGTGAGGGACATGTCTTTGGGGGGCTCGTGTGGGTCTGGCTCTGTGTCTGCTGTGCATGTGGCAAGGGGGAGGGAGGGATGGGCTGGGAACATGTCGCTGTGTTGCTGTGTGTCTGAATGGGTTGTGGAGTTGTGAGAAGTGTCTATGGGGTTTTCTTGTCCATCGCATGCGCTCTCCCCATCCACACAGTTCTCAGTCTCATCAAGGGATCCCTGCCCAGGACAGGGCACCCTACCCCCAAACTTCAGGAGCTGTGCAGGGGTATTAGGGGCGTGGGTGTACGGGCCATTCACATTACAGGATCCAGGGAGCCTGGTGTATCCACCCCATTGGCTGCTTCCGGCACATCTGTGCCAATCACAGGGAAGAGGCTCATCCCTCCACCTGCTGCATAAAATACATGTCAGATAACAACGGACACACTCTTATCCCTATGCATACAACTGGGTCTGACTCTACAAATCATTGCACATCAACTTGCTCAGCCTGGGCTCCAGTTCTTTGTTAGTGGGGTTTGCGTCCTTTTTGCTTTTAAGTGGGGTTGGGAGAAAGACTTCAGAATTTTGTGTGATATGTTTTCTATTCATGTTTTGTACCTGGTTGGATAGCACATCTCTTGCTGGTAATCTAGCCAGTTTACAAGCATACATCGATAGACCCACCAAATTGAACTGTCATCAATACAACTTTGCAGCTCAATCCAACAAACACAAGAAAACAATAATGATCAAAGGTCGAGTGACTGTACAATACGCGATATAAGAATATCTTTAACCACCAACAGCGCCTGTGTTTATATGACGTAAGTTAGCTAGCTACAGTAGCTGGCTATTAGTGTGACTAGTAACACCTAGCTAGGAGCAGGAAACAGTAAAACTATTAGCAGTTAGTACCATCTGACTAACGATGTATAAATAATAAATAACGGTCCCAACATCTAGCAAGCAAGTTGACATATTGCTGTCATTATCTGACATAAGCTTGCAATCAGTCACATGACGTTAGCTCGCAGTCTAGCTAGCTGTCGATGCTAGCAAGCAGGCCTCTGAATTTTAACTTGTTTTAAGTTCCCTTTTTATTCCGTGTCAAGAGTAACCACCTGGCATTGAGTGATAGGACTTATTTCGATTTCTTACTTTCAGAAAAGTAAAATATTTGCCCGTTTTTAGCATAACCAAATAAATGAACACTTACCACTGTTGTTCTTTCTTGGAGATGTAAGTCAAGCAGGAAGCTGGGTCGAGTCCACTCTGTAAATCCTTCCATACAACCTGAAGTAGAAAACGCAATAGTTCCGCATAATGATGGATCAAATTATAGGCATAACTCATCACAGTAAATGTCTCACATGATGATAATATGCAGTAGTAAGATGTTTTGTTTCATAGCTATAATTCAAACCAATAATAATTGTAATTACTAAAGAATTTCAGTATTAAGTTGTATTTAATTGAATTCAATCAGGCAGAGTAAATCATGCCTGTGTACTTAGGGACAGATTGAACTTTACTGGGGAGGGGTTGTGTGTTTTGCTTTGGGAGGGTTGTGTTTTTTGGGGTGGTGGCACAGAGGACAGTAGACCTTTTTTCCCTCGCTCTTATGCTCACATTTATATTCGCTCTTATGCTTTTCCAACAGTCTTGAAAGAGTTACCCCATATGTTGAGCACTTCAACGTCTTCAAAGTAGCCACCCTTTGCCTTCATAACAGCTTTGCACACTCTTGGCACTCTCTCAACCAGCTTCACCTGGAATGCTTTTCCAACAGTCTTGAAGGAGTTCCCACATATGCTGAGTACTTTTCCTTCACTCTGCGGTCAAACTCATCCCAAACCATCTCAATTTGGTTGAGGTTGGGTGATTTGTGAAGGCCAGGTCATCTGATGGAGCACTCCATCACTCTCCTTCTTGGTCAAATAGACATACACAGCAAGGAGGGGTGTTTAGGGTCATTGTCCTGTTGAAAAACAAATGACAGTCCCACTAAGCACAAACCAGATGGGGTGGCGTATTGATGCAGAATGCTGTAGTAGCCATGCTGGTTAAGTGTGCCTTGAATTCTAAATAAATCACAGACAGTGTCACCAGCAAAGCACCCCACACCATCACACCTACTCCTCCATGATTCACGGTAGGAACCACACATGCAGAGATTATCTCACATACTCTGCATCTCACAAAGACACGGTGGTTGGAACCAAAAATCTCACATTTGGACTCATCAGATCAAAGATTTCCACCGGTCAAATGTCCATTGCTCGTGTTTCTTGGCCCAAGCAAGTCTCTTCTTTTTATTGGTGTCTTTCAGTAGTGGTTTCTTTGCAGAAATTCGACCATGAAGGCCTGATTCATGCAGTCTCCTCTGAGCAGTTGATGTTGAGATGTGCACGTTACTTGAACTCTGTGAAGAATTTATTTGGGCTGCAATTTGGCAGTCCTCATGAGAGCAAGTTTCATCACCCCTCTCACTGTCAAACGCTCCCTAAAACACTTCAGCGAGCAGGCCTTTCTAATCGACCTGGCCCGCGTATCCTGGAAGGATATTGACCTCATTCCGTCAGTATAGGATGCCTGGTTATTCTTTAAAAGTGCTTTCCGCACCATCTTAAAGAAGCATGCCCCATTCAAAAAAATTTGAACCAGGAACAGATATAGCCCTTGGTTCCCTCCAGACCTGACTGCCCTTGACCAACACAAAAACATCCCGTGGCGTACTGCATTAGCGTTGAATAGCCCCCGGGTTATGCAACTTTTCAGGGAAGTTAGGAACCAATATACACAGGCAGTTAGGAAAGCAAAGGCTAGCTTTTTCAAACAGAAATTTGCATCCTGTAGGACAAACTCCAAAAAGTTCTGGGACACTGTGGATAATAAGAGCACCTCCTCCCAGCTGCCCACTGCACTGAGGCTAGGAAACACTGTCACCACCGATAAATCCACGATAATTGAGAATTTCAATAAGCATTTTTCCACGGCTGGCCATGCTTTCTACCTGGCTTTCCCTACACCGGGCAACAGCCCTGCACCCCCAACAGCAACTTGTCCAAGCTTCCCCCATTTCTCCTTCACCCAAATCCAGATAGCTGATGTTCTGAAAGAGTTGCAAAATCTGGACCCTTACAAATCAGCTGGGCTAGACAATCTGGACCCTTTCTTTCTAAAAATTATCTACAGCAATTGTTGCAACCCCAATTACTAGCCTGTTCAACCTCTCTTTTGTATCGTCTGAGACCCCCAAAGATTGGAAAAGCTGCCGTATTCATCGATCTGGCCAAGGCCTTCGACTCTGTCAATCTCCACATTCTTATCAGCAGACTCAACAGCCTTGGTTTCTCAAACGACTGCCTCGCCTGGTTCACCAACTACTTCTCAGACAGAGTTCAGTGTGTCAAATCGGAGAGCCTGTTGTCCGGACCTTTGGCAGGCTCTATGGGGGTGCCACAGGGTTCAATTCTCGGGAACACTCTTTTCTCTGTGTAAATCAATGATGTCTCTCCCGCAGCAAGAGCGACATCATTACTAATTCTATGAGGGAGAGGGTGTTCAATTTATTTTGAAGTGCAAGGGGAGGGTCATGTGAAAATATTTGTAACTTTGGAGGGGGTGGGGGGGGGGAAGCATTATTTATTTTGAGTTGAACCAGCCCTCAGTACATTTTGATCTGTCCCCTATGAGCTTTGCTTCAGTGGCTGCACCTGTACCCAAGTTCTCCATGTACTTACCTCTCTTCCCCACAGATGGAGACAGAGACCATTGCCCTTCACTTCTGATGCCACAGAGCTTTTTGCCACAGGGCCAAGTGTCAGCTGTGCTGTGAGAGCCCCACCCATGCCCTTCTCTGCTACAATCTTGTGATGTTCAAGATGGGAGAAACATAGCAGATACGCATAGAATATCCCTGGGGATATCTGTCTGCACAGCTATCACCTTAATCTACAAGCGCTAACTTGTAGGGCCCAAGGACTCTGAGGTAATTCTTCTCACAAAAAGTATTTGTTTTCTATGGTGTCACAATACTTGTGTTCAAATACTGAGCCAACAGCCAACATTGTAAATTGTACGTTAATTTGTTTATTTGTTTAGAGGACACCAGTACCGAGGCAAACACACAACGATATACATACCATATGTTTAAACGCTATCTCACTACCATTTAGATGAAGTCCTAGTTGGACTTGAGGAGACCTGAAGGCCCTGAAGCATGTTATGTTCTGTGCTACTCCGGAGAGAGCAGCTTACAGAAGGCAAACGTTCAGTCAAATCAGAACCGTGGTGATTGACATCTCACCTTCACATAACCACCTCTCCCTCCATCCCAACGGCACTACGCACTGAGCATGTTTGTATGTGCGGTTTCCTTTTTTTCCAGTTCAGACCCGACAGGATATCCTGTTTGTCAGAACCACTTGGCTATTTCAATGTTTCTATTTACTCATTTAATGTTTGCGTTTTTTTTTTAATGTCGAATGAATTCTTTTAAAATGGGAAGATATTGGATGAGGAAATGTGGGTTGTTTGACGATGGATTACATCTTCCAGATCTATCTTGTTTCCACACGCTGTGTTAGTGTGGGTGTGCGTATCCATGTGTGCGTCTTATTGATGATGGACAAGCTTCCTATGCCACAAAAAAAGGGAAAGTAAGAAAACATACTGGCAAAATGGTGTATCTACACTGTGTGTCTCCTTAACTTGGGAGAGATCAATTGAAAACATTTTATTTCCATTCGCAAAGAAATATTGGCACAGAGACGTAAATATAGGCTACAGAGTGAAATACAAAAGCGCATATAATGAATGAGGGAAAGATCTGAACAAGGTCTTTGAGGAAAGCATAAACATTACATGTTTCATTTCAAAATACTTTCTTTATGGATTCCATCATACTTTATGGTAGGGAATAAAACACACACACACACACACTAACGAGGACCTTGCTCAGTATTGGTTCCGTCTTTTATGTGGTAAAAGAAGTCTGGCCACATTTAAAAGGCCTCTCTGCATTTATGCAGCTGCTCCAGAGCTCGAAACGAACGTTTATTTTTCTACAGCATTAAAAGTGCTTTAGCTTTGCTGCATTTAATTTTGGCAGATTTGCTGGTTTGACTCGGAGTTTCCCCTTTTCATTTCTTTGTGCGCTAATGTCAAACACACCCGGCATCAATGAGGCCAGTTGTGAGGAGTCAAGCTTGAGTTGAAAGCCTAATGAACACCACAGAGCTTTTACTAAATACAACTGACCTCATACAACTACTGAAACTAACCGTTTGATTCAAAACAGAAATAAATATGACACACAAAGTTAAATAAGGAAAATGTAGCAATTGTTTTTCTTTTCTTTTTTTCTTTTTCTTTTTTTACATCAAAGACAAATCACACATTGTTTACCTCGAGAGACACTTATGTCTCTCTCACATGCTTGTGTCCTTTTGACTCCCTCTCTGTCTTTCATTAGGACAGATCCTAGCTTCACCTTCAGGGCCTTTTTTCCCTGTCTTATGAGACACCACATTCTTCCAGGTCCTCTTCACGCCTTAATATATTCTCTACCAGTCTCTTGGACATGCTGTACATCCTTCATCCAACACGCTACGCAACCACATTCACACTTCTGAGTCCGGCCCACGCAGAGCCTCCTATGTCCCCATTCTACATGAATATGAGTTTTTGTAAATGTGTATGTGTGTGTTTGTGAGAGTGAGACAGTGTTTGAGAGCGTAAAGTCAGGAGAAAGCACATTGTACGCAGTGGAGCATCTAAGAGCTTCGCGGAGACCTCTGCTTGGGTTTGCTCCTGCTCTTCCTCCCGCCTCCTCTTCCTCCCCCTCCTCCACCTCCATGTTTGTGCCTCTCGCCCCTGGGGCCATCCCCTGTCTTGTGGTCACTGTCCTTGGTCTGATCCTGGCCGCGGTTGCGTCGTCGCCGGAAGCCCAGCCTCTGACAGTGCTGCTCCAGGCTGCTGGGGTGGATGAGGGCCATGACGTCCTGGTACCAGGGTTGGGAGGCGTCTGGGCTGGAGTTGGGGTTGCGGTTGCTGGTGGACCAGGAGAGGGCACGGGAGGGGCTCCACACACTCAGATGCACAGTGACGGCGGTCCAGTGGAAGCCGTGCTCCTCCAGTTGACAGTGGTACACACCAGAGTGACCCGTCTCGGCCCGACTGATCAGAACACCTCTCTCTGTCACCACCAGCTGCTCTCCCGACTGCAACTGCAACACAGAGAGGAGTGTGAGTGTTTAGACCTGTGTGTGTGTGTGTGCATATGTGTGTGTGCACGCGTGTAATTGCCTGTGTGTCAGTATGTACCTGATTCAGCTCAGGGCTGTTCTCTCCTGCCTGTTTGTACCAGGTCACGGCCGCATGTCTGGATTTGGGCAGGCACTCCAGGTATGTGCTGTTACCCTCTGCAACCATCATCATCCTCTGTTCTGCTTCCACCTGCAGACCGGCTGAATAGAGACAGAGAAAAATGTCACAATGTCTGCTCTACACTGAGTATACAAAACATGCTCTTTCCATGACATAGACTGACCAGGTGAAAGCTAGGATCCCTTATTGATGTCACTTGTTATATCCACTTCAGTCAGTGTAGATGAAGGGGAGGAGACAGGTTAAAGGATGATTTTTAAGCCTTGCGACAATTGAGACATGACTTGTGTGCGTGTACCATTCAGAGGGTGAATGGGATTAGACAAAATAGGTGCCTTTGAACGGGGTATGGAAGTAGGTGCCAGGCGCACCGGTTTGTGTCAAGAACTGCAAAGCTGGTGGGTTTTTCACGCTCAACAGTTTCCCGTGTGTATCAAGAATGGTCCACCACCCAAAGGACATCCAGCCAACTTGACACAACTGTGGGAGGCATTGAAGTCAACATGGTCCAGCATCCCTGTGGAACGCTTTCGACACCTTGTAGCCCATGTCCCAACGAATTAAGGCTATTCTGAAGGCAAAATGAGGGGGGCAACTCAATATTAGGAAGGTGTTCCTAATACTATATTAGGAAGGTGTTCCTATATACTATATTAGGAAGGTGTTCCTATATACTCATTGTATATAGAAACCTAAGCTAGTGTGTGTCTGTGAGAGTGCGGCTCTTGACAGTTCCTCCTCACCTCCTTGTATGACACACTGGGTCAGGGGATCCTCCTCAACACCAACCTGACGAGCGTTCCTCCTTCAGAGGGAGAAAAAAAAAGACATCATGTTAGATAAGAGTATGTACTAAATGTGAGTATTCATGTTCACATGCCTGTGGCTATGAGTAGGGCAGGTTTATAGCTACATGTGTCGGATGAGTGAGTGCTGGGTACATGAACGGAATCTGGCATGTCATAGACTTAAAAATAAAATAACTTTGGTTTTCACTCCATTTAAACTTCATGCTTAGTTTATAACGTCATGTTTACTAATATAACGGTGGGAAGTGCTAGGTAAACAATGTGGGTGTTGGCTCATAAATGGGTTAAGTGTGAGCTGAGCGGGCCCACCTGCGTGCGATGGGCATGAAGGGGCTGCAGGCGTGTCCATCCCAGGTGCAGTAGGGATCTCTGGCCAGGCAGCACTCAGCGCAGGCCTGGCCGTACAACTCACACTGGAACAGAGCCAACTGGGCCACACCCTCTGCAGAACCCACAAACAGCCACTGCTGTGGCCCCGCACGCACGCACAAAGAAAACAGAGAAGAAAGACATTCAGATCATTCCAACGTGGCTCAGAGAGCAGCAGCCACAACCATCAGTTGTTTCAGGAATTCATGCCTTCGCTGATTCACACTTTCAACGTTCATATAAGAGTGAGACTGACTGCTACAGAGCATGTTGACTGGTGTGTATGTAGATTCCCTATCTCAGTGTGAGCCAGGCCTCATCCCGGCGGTTACCATAGCAACTGGTGATGAAGCTCTCCTTGTAGATATAAGGTGGAGAGATGACTGTGTGTGTGTGTGTGTGGGGGGGGGGGTCATTATTACCTTTTTCTTGGACAGTGTCATGGTCGTCACAGGTGACTTGTGCTGTGGGGGGAGAGGGGAAAATATGTTAGAGTAAAACCGAGGACAGAAGACACAACAGATACGTCCAAAAAAGGATTAAAAGGTAAGGATACAGCATTGTACCTGGAAGACCTGCAGCTGCTCCAGGGTGACCTCCTGGGGAACACCGTGTTCTTTAGGGAGGTGGATAGACTTCAGCACCTGGCCAGAGTCTGCAACACAGAGGACACTCCTGCTTGTAATGTACTCAAACACACACACGCGCACACACACACACGCAAGCACACACACACACACATATACACACACACACTCACAAAACCTCTTCCCGCACGCACACACCTGTGCCGATGAACAGGACGTCATACTGTCCATCCACTGCCTCTACTCGTTCCACCAGCAGCCGGCTGAACTTGTAGTGCACTCCCACCCTGACCAACAAGGGGCGCCCTCCCAGCGGAAGCACCGCCTCCTGCAGCAGAGGGTGGGTACGGCTGAAGAAGATGACGTCATCGGGGTACTCCCGGGTAGAGCTGTAGCTACCGTATGTGCTGCTGGGACACTGGAGGGAGAGAGAGAGAGAGAGTTGTATTGGCATCAAGCATTCAAAGCCATGGATGGAGTCGGACATAATATGGTTAGAGTTGGGTTTAAGTTCAGGTTGAGAAGAAACTGGTTGGCCCATTGTACTAGAGTTGTTGTACCAGAGAGTTGTTGTTTCCTTTTGATTGGCAGAGAGCCTCGTCCTCAGCACATTTCGTATTACATGATGAATCAGAATATGGTGTATAATGATGGACGGGGAATGACAACTCATTAGAAGGGAACTTACTGTGCCAGGTCTTGGGTAGGGGATCTTTCCTGTGTACTCGGCCCACTTGTACTGTGGTCCCTCCTTGTGGTAGAAGTTTCCTTTGTATGCCCGGACCACGTCCTGCATGCGGTACACACACACCGCTGAGCCATTCAGAATGTCACTGTGGGGAAGAGAAGGTTATTGCCTGTCAATCAACTGTAAAACACAACGACACTCTAACAGCCAGTTTGTTATGTGTCTGCTATCATCTGTTACTACAGACAGTACTGTCTGTTGTCTGTATGTCACACAGCAAATTATCTAGTGTTAAATCAACACTGAGAGTGTTACGTTTAACACTGGTCCAGTGTCTATTAGGGTCCACACTTTTCAGTGTCAAATTAACACAGTACTTATTGTAAAGCCTTATTTGCATATTTCCCAGTGTGCCTTTCAAGTAAATTGTAGAGTTACCACCCATGACTGTATTTGTTAGTGACAGAGACATGGTTGTTGCATTCATCCATTTTCCATCCTCTGGCCTTCAGCATCTGAGATCCTAAGTGAATCTGTTTTATTATTCAAGACAATACAATACGTATTTCAAAAGGTCTTATTTTGAGGGCCAGGTTTTACCCTAATACAGTACAGTGGCCTACAACTCCTGGTTTACAGGCCACCTCAGGCCTACAAGTCACATTATGCTGGCTTGCAAAGTGATGTGTAATTCCTATTGGAATCAAGTCAGAATTGGTATATCCAACAATTAGTATTTTTATTCATCAGCAACCTGCATTCAGAATGACTGCCAGGTTGTGAAGACTAAGATATGAGACTACCTAAATCATCTACACTGGAAAAACCATTTCACTAATGGGTGCAATAAGTCCAAGTAACAGATTGGACTATCTTATGAAAAATGTATGTTATTTATATTGAATGCCATAATATGAATTAATCAATCAATGTACATGCAAAAACATAGATATTGAAACAAAATAATTACAAAAAAATGAACCAGCTATGGAGCATGCTGGTTCATGATAATTTTGTGCGTGGTTTTGGTTTAACACTGGTTATTAACACCAACCATGGGCTACTTTTACACTAATTTGTGTTAATTTAACACTTCCATAGGTGATTTAAAACCTGAATCAACACTAGAAATGTTATACTGAAAAATCAACAGTAGGTAACACCGGCCAATTTGCTGTGCGTCAGTATACTGACGGGGTGTGTGTCAAAGCTTGCGTGTCTTAAACCTGATTCCGGATCAGATCAGTCTTCACTGAAGCCAATGATAATCATCAGGATAGGGATGCTCCCATATACCACCATCAATCATACTACCATCCGCAGTGAAATATAGTGTCACAGATTCCATGATTGTATATTTCTAAATGCATATTTTACAAGTGAAACCCCACCCGGATACGGTCAACCCCAGAGCCCTCTCCACCACATGGCCCTTAGCCCACATGCTACCAGAGCCTGGTTTACTGGGCTATTCCCAGAACCTCCACATTAATCACACAACCCAGAGAGAATGTGCCATTGCAGACAATGCACTTTCTCTGTCTCTTTGTCTATCTCTCTTTCTCACACACACACACACACACTTGGGCCAATCAGACAATTTTGTCAATTACGGATCTCTATGTCAAGACACATCATTCACCTAAGTTTCATCAAAATCGGGAAAAAGGGTGTCTAAGATAGCAACATAGCCTGAAAGGCCACTTGGCAAGGAAGAAGCCACTGCTCCAAAACCGCCATAAAAAGGCCAGACTACAGTTTGCAGCTGCACATGGGGACAAAGATCGTACTTTTTGGAGAAATGTCCTCTGGTCTGATGAAACAAAAATAGAATTGTTTGGCCATAATGACCAACGTTATGTTTTAGGAAAAAGGGGAAGGCTTGCAAGCCGAAGAACACCATCCCAACGGTGAAGCACGGGGGTGGAAGCATCATGTTGTGGGGGTGCTTTGCTGCAGGAGGGCCTGGTGCACTTCACAAAATAGATGGCATCATGAGGCAGGAAAATTATGTGGATATATTGAATCAACATCTCAAGACATCAGTCAGGAAGTTAAATCTTGGTTGCAAATGGGTCTTCCAAATGGACAATGACCCCAAGCATACTTCCAAAATTGTGGCAAAATGGCGTAAGGACAACAAAGTCAAGGTATTGGAGTGGCCATCACATAGCCCTGAACTGTAGAACATTTGTGGGCAGAACTGAAAAAGCGTGAGCGAGCAAGGAGGCCTACAAACCTGACTCAGTTACACCAGCTCTGTCAGGAGGAATGGGACAAAATTCACCCAACTTATTGTGGGAAGCTTGTGGAAGGCTACCCGAAACTTTTGACCCAAGTTAAACAATTGAAAGCCAATGCTACCAAATACTAATTGAGTGTATGTAATCTTCTGACCCACTGAGAACGTGATGAAAGAAATAAAAGCTGAAATAAATCATTCTCTCTACTATTATTCTGACATTTCACATTCTTAAAATAAAGTGGTGATCCTAACTGACCTAAGACAGGGAGTTTTTACTCTGATTAAATGTCAGGAATTGTGAAAAACTGAGTTTAAATGTATTTGGCTAAGGTGTATGTAAACTTCCGACTTCAACTGTAAGTATTCACACCCCTGAGCCAATACATGTTAGAATCAGCTTCAAACTGTCAAGTTGGTTGTTGATCATTGGCAACCATTTTCAAGTCTTGCCATAGATTTTCAAGACGATTTAAGTCAAAACTCTAACTATGCCACTGAGAAACATTCTATGTTGTCTTGGTAAGCAACTCCAGTGTATATTTGGCCTTGTGTTTTAGGTTATTGTCCTGCTGAAAGGTGAATTTGTCTCCCAGTGTCTTAGAAAACACCCTGAACCAGATTTTCTTTCCAAAATATTGCCTGTGCTTACCTCTATTCCATTTCTTTTTATCCCTAAAAACTCCCTTGTCCTTGCCGATGACAAGCATACCCATAACATTATGCAGACACCACAATTCTTGAAAATATGAAGTGTTACTCAGTGATGTGTTGTGTTGGATTTGCCCCAAACATAATACGAGTTTGCATTTAGGGCATAAAGTTAATTTCTTTACCATATATTTTGCAGTTTTACTTTAGTGCCTTATAGCAAACAGGTTGCATGTTTTGGATTATTTGTATTCTGTATGGGGGCTTCCTTCTTTTCCCTCTACCATTTAGGTTAGTTTTGTAGTGCAACTGCAATGCTGCTGATCCATCCTCAGTTTTCTCCTATCACAGCCATTAAACCCTGTAACTGTTTTAAAGTCACCATTGGCCTGGCTTCCTTGGGTGATTTCCTTCCTCTCAACTAAGGAAGGACTCCTGTGTCTTTGTAGTGACTGGGTGTATTGATACATCATCCAAAGTGGAATTCATAACTTTACAATGCTTAAAGGGATATTCAATTGGAGTAGAACACTTGGAAGACAGCTTGTCTGTCGAAACGTTGGATATTAGGTTATTAAATTATTGCACCTGTGCTCCTAGAGTGTGCAGCTCTCCTTTTCTTTTTCAAACACTATTATTTCGCACAGAGTCCATGCAACTTATTATGTGACCCGTTAAGCACATTTTTACACCTGATTTGATTTAGGCTTGCCATAACAAAGGGGTTGAATATTTATTGACTCAAGACATTTCAGCTTCTCATTTTTTATGAATTTGTACAAATTTCGAACACCATCATTTCACTTTGACATTATGGGGTATTGTCTGTAAACCATTGACACAAAATCTCATTTTAAATTCAGTCTGGAAAGTAGTATCATAACCCAGTAATTAATATTTTCATAACCCAGTAATTAATATTTTCATAACCCAATAATTTGTATTTTCTTAAGTCTAACAACCTTGCCATATGCAGGCATGTGTCACGTTCTGACCTTTATTTCCTTTGTTTTGTATTTATTTAGTATGGTCAGGGCGTGAGTTGGGTGGGCAGTCTATGTTTGTTTTTCTATGTTTTGGGGTATTTCTATGTTTCGGCCTAGTATGGTTCTCAATCAGAGGCAGGTGTCATTAGTTGTCTCTGATTGAGAATCATACTTAGGTAGCCTGGGTTGCACTGTTTGTTTGTGGGTGATTGTCTATGTTGATGGCTTGTTTCAGCGCAGCTCGCATTAGCTTCACGGTTGTTATTTTGTTTACTGTTTTTGTATAGTGTTTCAGTGTTCAGTTCTTTCTTTAATTAAACATTCAACATGAACACATATCACGCTGCATTTTGAGGAGGACGACCGTGACAGAATGCCAGATAAGATAGTTAGACGCTAGTTCTAACTTGATTGATAGCCCGAAATGGCTTGGTAGCTAGCTAAACGCCAATTTCATAAAATTGCTAGGTGGCTAGTATTACATGGAAACAACAAAACACATAGGCTACATAGATTGATCAAATTCATTTACAAGCATACGTTCAGGTGAGTCCTGCCCATCACCGGCAGCGAAAACCGAATTATGTAACGTGTCACTCGACTCTCTCTCCTCCTCCACTGACGATACTGTCTACACGCACTAGAGTATCTAACGTCCCGATTAGCATATCTTTGCTTCGTTGTGCGCACCTTGGAAGGAACCAGGGTACTCTTCGCCTGGTCCGGTCAGTGTGCCCCCTCTGCAAAATACGGCTGTCAGATCTTGATATATAAACACTGATGATTAAACGTGGGCTTAAAAATGAAGTTTAGTCATTCATTTAACATATGAATTTAAAAACGGGACACATCTGAGGGGACAGGTGGCGCCTTATGGGCATGACGGCCTCTGCAGACACACATGCACGCCTGCACGCACACGCACACTTTCTCCCTCTCTCCTAACCCACAGCATGTATTACACAAGCCATTAGTCACTTGCCAGGCAGCCAAACCGAACACAAACTACTGTCACAATAAAACACTGTGCAACTCAACACAACGTACAAAAGAAATATGCAGCCCCATACAAAAGTAACGATTTAAAGCGTTTGTGCGTCATTGTCACGGTCTCATAACTGTTTTACATCAGTGAATCCCTCAGTGGCAGCTCTGGGATGCACAAACAATGTTAAATATCTGGTAACACTTTACCTTGGGCACCCCTCATGTATGCATTCCTAAATGCCTTATAACAGCTCCATAAGACTTACATTACATCAGCCCTGGGAAACAAATGACTACTCCAATGACCATGGGGTTGTGGTGAACTGTGTGCCGGAAGCTGGCTTACCTAGATGTGGTGAAGAGGCCGTAGATCAGAGGGTTCTTCTTGTCCTTTCCATCATGGAGGATAAAGATGTCCTCTGGAAGGAGAAGAGATGGGACACATGACTTAGGTACTAGACTTTTGTCAAACTGATTATAGGGTTGATTTGCAGTAAAACAAAACAAAAAGTGACATAACAGAGTTTGAGTTTGTGGTAGGGTTGTGTGAGTTTTCTCTCTCTATCCGTGCGTGCGTGTGCATGCGCCTGTGTGTTTGTGTGTGTGTGTGTGCGCGCGCAGTGGTGTACTTATGAGCAAATATTTACTACATAAGTCGTTTTTTGGGGTATCTGTACTTTACTTATTTTTTTGACAAATTTTTCATTTCATTCCACTACATTCCTAAAGGAAAATATTTACTTCATACTTCCATACATTTTCCCTGACCTCCAAAAAGTCAATAGGAGATTGTTCTGTCTGGTTTGATTGTTATAAGGTATTTCATGCATAGCATTTCCTTAAGTATGACAATTGAATACTTTCTCTACCACTGTACCCAATACTGAGATGCTTGTTCCAGTTTAGATGGTTTAGGTACTATTTGTTTGTTAAATCTTTCATCAAGTAGTCATTCTGAGTGGCGGTTGTGGGTGATAAAATAGTCCAATTGTTGGATATATTCCTGGATTCCGATTGGACTTACTAATCACTATGCAAACCAGTGTGTCGTGACTTGCATGTCTGATGTGGTCCATGTGCCCGGATTCAGACCACAACGTCGAGGATAACTAGGCCATAACTGAAGGCCTTAGGAAATGTATAATATGTGGTCATAAAGGATTTACTTTGAATTGAAACACATTGACTTAGATAGTCACTTGGTGAATGCTTTGGAAGAGAAGTTACTGAATGCAACATGCCTGTTTCCGCCACTAACAAACACAGCCAGGGGTGGTATCGCTCACATTCACTCTAAAGGCATGCTTGAAATATGCAACTACGGCTCGACACCCGACAGTGTTAAAACCCTACCACCAGTGTTTAGGGTCTAAGCCGGGTGTTTTTACTAAACTAACATATCACATTATTCTATGACGGTCATACCAATGATCATTTAACTCTTTGATTTTGGAATTTAAGGACCCCCTTCAGGTATCAAAACAATATATTAAAACATTTATTTGAGGAAACATTGCATTTGGTCTTACTGCTTTTATAGCGCATAGAAATGCATTGAATAACAGATCCAAACACAGAAAAACAAATGGTCAAAAATGAAATCAAAAGGAAGTTGAACTTAAAATGGCTGTCCTATATCTGAGAGATAAGAAAGACCCAGGAAATGATTTGATCTTTGACCCATATTTAACAGAACCTTTTGAGCACTCAACTACTTCCCTATAAGGTGGTCATTCATTCATTAAACTGGTACCGGGCAAACTGGTACCGGGCTTCCTTCAGACGAGTCTTGTGAGGCTTGTGGGAGTCTTAGAGCGAAACCAAAATGTACTTGTTCGCGAGAGTCTCACCTTTCCATAGAGGGGTCATATAAGTGTGATAACTGTTGGGATGCTACAGATGTGCTCGTGAGAAGACACATTTTCGGGATGTCTCATGGTCTGACTAACGCCGACCGCTGTAGCTCGGCCACCTTCCACTGTAGATGCGGAAGGCTGCCGTTGGCGGATGTGGTGGATTGAGACGCAACCCATGCAAAAAAAACGGATCTCTCTAGTTTAAACAGATGGATTTTGATGGGGATTTGTGTATTATTCTTATTCGATTTACACGGGGGAGCGGACATCGACTTTGGGTTCAAAAACATGTTCACACTGTGACGTGTTTTTA
The DNA here is from genome assembly GCF_034236695.1 of Oncorhynchus nerka. Lineage (NCBI taxonomy): Eukaryota > Metazoa > Chordata > Actinopteri > Salmoniformes > Salmonidae > Oncorhynchus > Oncorhynchus nerka. Next base: position 54,893,160 of record NC_088402.1, read on the forward strand.
TTGAAATTCTAAATGCAGAAAAGTGTTTAGTTATGGGCTCCCGAGTGGCGCAGCGGTTTAAGGCACTTCATCTCGGTGCAAGAGGTGTCAATACAGTCCCTGGTTTGAATCCAGGCTGTATCACATCTGGCCGTGATTGGGAGACACATAGGGCAGCACACAATTGGCCCAGCGTGTTCTGGGGTAGGCCGTCATTGTAAATAGGAATTTGTTCTTGACTGACTTGCCTAGTTAAATGAAATAAAAATGAAATGTGTTCAGATCCTAAAAACGTGGTTTTACAATGTAGGCGCCAATGTTCCGGAGCATGTCTTTGAGGTATCTTAACTTTTCCTCAAATATGATGATTACTTATGATGACTTCTTCCATCACTGAGTGTGTGTGTGCGTGCGTGCGGGCCAGCATTCATGCGCGTGAGAGTGAATATGTGTGTGTGTTCAAGTATGTTCCCATGTGCGCGTGTGTGTGTGTGTTCCTAATGCCGTTTGGTGTGATGGTACGGCTGAGTGGACCAGTCTAATGAATCCCAGGCAGTAATATCCCATCTCAGTGTGAGAGCTGGAGACGAGTTGATCCTCCATGACCAATCCTCATGTAGCAGCCCTCCCCTGCCACGCAGCCAGGCCACTCTGCCTGTCTGTCCCCTAAGGCCCCCACACTGTCCTCTATCCCTTCCCCACGACACAGATCAACTACTGACCAAATACATGACGCGTGTACATGTACACAAACAAGACATGGATATGTACACGCATACTTTACACGCGGTACACAAACACATGCATAGACACGCACGCAGGAACGCACGCGCACATTAATGGACAAACGCAAAGCACGCACACACACACACACAGTATGTATGGTGGGCTTGTATTTGAGGTGTGGTACACAGTAAAGAGTATTATTACTCTCTCACATTCCTCTTGTTCCTGCTGCTTCATGTGGCCTCGATGGGATCAGACTGGTGGAAATCTAATCTCATCTCTCTCTCTCTCTCTCACACACGCACGCACGCACACACGCACACACACACAAGAGAATGCCAAGAGTGTGGAAAGCTGTCACCAAGGCAAAGGATGGCTACTTTGAAAAATCTCAAATATAAAATACTTTTTTGGTTACTACATGATTCCATATGTGTTATTTCATTGTTTTGATGTCTTCACTATTATTCTACAATGTAGAAAATAGTAAAATAAAGAAAAACCCTTGAATGAGTAGGTGTGTCCAAACTCGACTGGCACTGTACATCACTGCACACACACAACGTTGCACACATACACACACACTGCAGCACTCACACAAATGCTGCAGCATAGCCCAGGGCACAACACACAGCAGAGGACTCTGGGTACACAATGCTGCAGAGGCACTGCTCTCTCTTTCTCTCTCTCTCTCTCTCTCTCTCTCAAACCCAGCCTAGAATGCATTAACTTTCTCCTACATTCTACTTCTCCCTTTGTTCGTTATCCAACACATCTTCATCCTAATTTCTTTCTCTCTCTCTCTGTCTGAACGATCATCTTCCGTTTATCTCTCAAATCCACCTTTTGAAGTCTCTCTTCCAATACATTTCTTTGTCTTTCACTTTGTCCTCCCAACCCTCTCGTTCTTTCTCTCTCTCTTTGTCTGTGTCTCATTTTCTCTCCCGAGGGCTCTACTTGTGTCAGTTCCTCTAAACAAAGAGATCTGTTCCCCCGGGTTGGGAGATATCCTTGTCTTGCCCACACCCCTCCAGCTCTAGCCCCTATCTTTCCCAGCCTTATCCCAGAAAATACCCTTCTCCTCAACTCTCCACCCCTCCTATTCCCTCATCCGAGCTAGGCCATCTAGGGACTAGGATGTGGGCGCACACACACAGCGACACACACACATATACGACACACACACCAACTTCCTCTAAATCATTGAAATCTATAAACCCTAAACTCCTCAAGACTTTGTTGTCCTCTGCTTCGGGACCTGAGTGGTCTAACCTAAACTTTGTGGTCAAACAGTTAGTGTCTCCCGGTCCAAACTGATGGTATGACTGTCCTGAATAACAACACAGTAACACGCCAGAGAATTCCATCTCTCCTGGCTTTATACGTCTGTTTATGGGCTTCTGGCCACAAACAGACGCCCTTCAAATGTTTCCAACTGATGAACACATTCAAAAGACATTTTAGATATCTATATGTAGGCCTATTAAAACATCTTTTTTTTTTTTTATATACTCCGATACTCTGAGAGCTTCCTTAACACGCAGTGGTGGGAAAAGTATCCAATTATCATGCTTGAGTAAAAGTAAAGATAAGTTAACAGAAAATGACTCAAGTAAAAGTGAAAGTCACGCAGTAAAATACTACTTGAGTATTTCTTTTGGAATATACTTAAGTATCAAAAGTAAATGTAAATACTCAAATATACTTCAGTATCAAAAGTCAAAGTAAACGTATAAATCATTTCACATTCCTTATATTAAGCAAACCAGACGGATAGCTAGGGGCACACTCCCAACACTCAGCATTTGTGTTTAGTGAGTCCACCAGATAGTAGGGATGTAGGGAGGTATGACCAGAGATGTTCTCTTGATAAGTGGGTGAACTGGACCATTTTCCTGTCCTGCTAAGCATTCAAAATGTAACGAGTACTTTTGGGTGTCTCGAAACTGTATGGAGTAAAAAGTACATTCTTTTCTTTAGGATTGTTGTGGAGTAAAAGTTGTCAAAAATATAAATAGTAACGTACAGATACCCCCAAAAAGTACTTAAGTAGAACTATATTTACTTAAGTACCTTACACCACTGCTAACCGTGTCTCTCATAAGCTTTCAATCAAAGACTACAGTTGGTAACACTTTATTCTGACTATAGGAGGATTAGAAACGAATGTATTCAATAAGTACTGATGGTTGAGTGCTCCAGACTGTAAACAATCCCTTTCACCTGTACAAACACTGATGACCTGCCAGGATAGTGGCTCTTGTTAAAGTTGACACCCAAATATTCTCGTAGAAGTTCCGGCATCGATAACAGCCTGGCTCCTTCAACATGAGGGGCCCCGGACCCGAACAAGGCGCTCATGCGATTCGTAGTGTTTCTGGCCGACGGAGCGTGCCGTAAACACAACACCGGCGGCATTCTTGGGCTGATGGGATCTTTTCAGTTGCAACGTGTCCCGGGGCAGGTTGTTGTGTGGGGATGTTTATGTTCATCTTCCTACTCACTGTGCTGGGTGAGACGGGTTGGACAGGGAATGTCTGTGTGTGATGTGTGTATGTTTGTGTGTGTGTTTGTATGTGTTATGATGTGTGTGGTTCACTTTGCCTCAGTATAACCCCAGAGAGAGGGGGGAGGGGTGTTGTTTATTTTACTGGCTGGTTGTGTTTACAGAAACAGATGTGATAAGGGAACGGTCCTGTCTCTCGGTCTCGCTTCTAGCGAGGCCAACTACTGATCACATCACTGACTGATACTCTATGGCCCATAAAACTAGCGATGACAGAGTGCATGCACAAGCATAGACACACATGTACACTCACACAGGCACACAGACACACAGAGACTTGAAAAACCGGAGATCACAGAAAGGGTAGATGCTAGACCCTTAAATGCTCTCTAATAGAGACTTCATGGTAGTTGCCAGGGCGACTAGTGCTGAAGTACTACAAAGGCAGCGCAGGGTAAAAAGGACAGGGCTGCTGGTCACCGTGGTAACAGAGTGGAATACCACAAGCCAGGGTGGAGTGGAGTTATGCTGGCTGCATGATCAAAACACTAAGCTTTCTGTAGGCCAAACATAGACTCTTCACTTCTATATACAGTGCCCTCAGAATGCATTGATACCGCATTACGTTGTGTTACAGCCTGAATTCAAAAACGGATTAAATCGATTTTTTTCTTACCCATCTACATACAATACCCCATAATGATAAAGTGAAAACATGTTTTTATCCATTTTAGCACATTTATTGAAAATGAAATACAGAAATACAAAAGTATTCACACCCCTGAGTCAATACTTTGTAGAACCACCTTTTGTGGCGATTGCAGCTGTGAGTCTTTTTGGGGAAGTAATCCTAAGAACTTTGCACACCTGGATTGTACAATATTTTCCTATTATTCTTTTTAAAATTCTTCAAGCTCTGTCAAGTTGATTGTTGATCATTGCTAGACAGCCATTTTCAAGTCTTGCTATAGATTTCCATGCCGATTTAAGTCAAAACGGTAACAAGGCAACTTGGAGCATTCAATGTCGTCTCTGTAAGCAACTCCAGTATAGATTTGGCCTTGTTTAGGTTATTGTCCTGCTGAAAGGTGAATTTGTCTTCTAGTGTCTGTTGGAAAGCAGACTGAACCAGATTTTCCTCTCCGATTGTGCCTGTGCTTATAACTTATATTCCGATGACAAGCATACCCATAACATGATGCAGCCACCACCATGATTGAAATTATGAAGAGTGGTACTCAGTGATGTTTTGGATTTGACCCAAACCAAACACTTATTTATTCAGGACAAAAAAGTGAAAAATGTCCTTCCCAAATTTTTTGCAGTATTACGTAATAACCTTTTACTGCATTAGGCTAAATCAGGGTCACACAGAGTGTTTATTGGTAGTCTTAAACAAATCTATTTGGGTTATGGGTTTAAAAATAGAAGACACCTTCACCATGTCAGATATCGAGTTGTAATGTATTAAGTTAGAATTTGAATCCCAATATTTACACTTTATATACATCACATAACAAAACCGTTTGACATAGAAGCAATGGATATTCAGCAGCTTGTTTATTAATTATGAAATTATGAAAAATATTAACTGCAAGAAAGGGTTATGTGCCTTGTTGCAAACAGGAAGCATGTTTTGTTATATTTATATTCTGCACATGCTTCCTTCTTTTCACTCTGTCATTTAGGTTAGTATTGTGAAGTAACTACAATGTTGTTGATCCATCCTCAGTTTTCTCATATCACAACCATTAAAGTCAGTAACTGTTTTAAAATCACCATTGGCCTCATGGTGAAATCCCTGAGCGGTTTCCTTCCTCTTCGGCAACTGAGTTAGGGAGGTGTCGAAGGACGCCTGTCTCTTTGTGCTGGCTGAGTGTATTGATACACCATCCAAAGCCCAATGAATAACTTCACCACGCTCAAAGGAAGTAAAAATATATCAAAGGAATATATTCAGCGTCTGCTTTTTATTTGTACACATCCACCTATCAGTGGTGTCCTTCTTTGCGAGGCATTGTAAAACCTGGTCTTTGTGGTTGTATCTGTGCTTGAAATTCACTACTCGATTGAGGGACCTTACAGATAATTGTGTGTGTGGGGTACAAAGATGGGGTAGACCTCACAAAATCATTTTAACCACTATTATTGAACACGGAATGAGTCCATGCAACTTATTATGCGACTTGTTAAGCACATTTTTACTCCTGAACTTATTTAGGCTTGCCACAACAAAGCGTTTGAATACTTATTGACTGAAGATATTTCAGCTTACCATTTTCAATTCCTAAAAAAAAATATATATATATATACTAACAAAATTCCACTTTGATATTATGGGGTATTATGTGTAGATCAGTGACACAACATGTCAATTGAATAAATGTTTTAACCCGGCTGTAACACACCAAAATGTGGACAAAGTAAAGTGGTGTGAATACAATCTGAAGGCACCGTAGTTGCTTTAGAGCCAATACAGTCGATACAATATCCACTCCCTCCTCCACTGCTGTCTTTGTGTTTCACTTGGTGAATTGGTGGTCATGGTCGGTGAGTTTATGGTCATGTGTGTGTGGTCACTGGTCAGTAAGAGCGAGGTCAAGTTGATAGTTCATACTCACGTAGTTGGTCAAAGTGAGTCTGTATCCCGTCGGATCCAGGGATAGAGCACACGATACGTGCCTTCTGGAAGGTGCTCCACTTGTTCACCAGACTCCGCTGGCCCCCGATGTCATTCTGTACACACCCAGATTAGAATAGATGTCACTATCGACCGAGACAGCAACCGTGATAGTAAGATGGTAAACAAACACACATATACAGGCACATCGATAAACACACAAGTGCACGTGCCTGTTGTACGTAAACGCATACGCACACGTACGCACACGTACGCGCGCGCGCACGCACGCACGCACGCACGCACGCACGCACGCACGCACGCACGCACGCACGCACGCACGCACGCACGCACGCACGCACGCACGCACGCACGCACGCACGCACGCACGCACGCACGCACGCACGCACGCACGCACGCACGCACTCACACGCACGCACGCACACACACACACACACACACACACACACACACACACACACACACACACACACACACACACACACACACACACACACACACACACACACACACACACACACACACACACACACACACACACACACACACACACACACACACACACACACACACACACACACACACACACACACACACACACACACACACACACACACACACACACACACACACACACACACACACACACACACACACACACACACACACACACACACACACACACACACACACACACACACACACACACACACACACACACACACACACACACACACACACACACACACACACACACACACACACACACACACACACACACACACACACACACACACACACACACACACACACACACACACACACACACACACACACACACACACACACACACACACACACACACACACACACACACACACACACACACACACACACACACACACACACACACACACACACACACACACACACACACACACACACACACACACACACACACACACACACACACACACACACACACACACACACACACACACACACACACACACACACACACACACACACACACACACACACACACACACACACACACACACACACACACACACACACACACACACACACACACACACACACACACACACACACACACACACACACACACACACACACACACACACACACACACACACACACACACACACACACACACACACACACACACACACACACACACACACACACACACACACACACACACACACACACACACACACACACACACACACACACACACACACACACACACACACACACACACACACACACACACACACACACACACACACACACACACACACACACACAGGTACCAGTACACACAGGCACGTAGAGATCCTTACCTTGCAAACACGCGCCACTCTGGAGTACAGCACCTTCCCAGCAGCCCCCTCTGCCTCCTGAGCGCGCTCAGTGAAGAACACGTACACCTTATCATCCTCTGGGTTATCAGTCTCCGCCATCCAGGCCACCTTAACAAACTGGGCATCTGACAGAGAGCGAGAGAGAAGAGAGATTTTACCATTTAGACGGAGAGAAGTACAGAGAGAGAGGGTGTGAAAGATATGTTTACAAATTACAGCGAATGAGGGGAAATGTTTCGATGTGTAAGAGAGAACAAAGATAAATGATTGAGTTTTTATTGTTTCATTTATACACGTCCTTACTCTGCAGCCAGGAGGAATCGTACTGCTCGGTGCGGATCACATGACGACTGCCCAGGCTGCGGAAGAAGGCCGAGTCTCGACTCATGAAGTCAGATGAGATCCCAGCATACAGCTCCCCATCTGGACACGGGATACAGAAAAACACATCATCCAACACACTGTATAGGCGTACCCATGGAAAAACCACCAACACGTCATTATTCACGTACACCTACAAAGACATCAAACAGGTCTTCGTACTGATGTGAACTCACTCACACACAAGACATTTGCTCACAGACGTACTGTGTGTGATCTTACCAATAATGGCGGAGGCAGTTCTCTGGTGGGGATCATATGGACACTTTCCCTTCCCGCATTCAGTCTGTCCAAATGATAGAGTTTGTCGCTCCGACTGCCAAAGAAACAGAATTGAATAGACACAATTTAAACACTCTACACACATACACACACATGCACTCACTCACGCATGGACGCACGCTACTGCCACATGACCAGGGGAAGACTGACCATCTGACATTATAGGCAAATGCCAGATGGTCTTGTCAATGTTTAGCCAGTGGCCATGTCTGTCTTGTTTTTGTTTTTTTTACGTAAAATTATAATTATCTGGCTAATAATGGGGGCGTCAAGAAAACAATGAAATGGTCCGGTGTGTTTGAAATGCCAGGGGACGATCTTTGGTCCCAGTCCGCCCCTGCACATAACTCATGCACAGTACAACTCTAAAACTCTCCCAGACTTGTCTATTAAGGAGGCCGTAATCTCTGTACATATTTGGCTGAAAAATTTGTCAAATGCAATGTGAGGGAGGCAGTGCCGCTGGCCTCTCAAAGCATCGCGGCCCCTCGTGTCCTTGCTCAGGAGTCTAAGCCCCTTTCATGGGTTTCGCACCTTCTCCCAGAAACACAGACACCAGCACACACGGGGACCTGGAGACAGTGTGTGAGAAAGTGAAAGAAGAAAGAGAGAGAGGAAGAGCACGGGAGTTTAGCTAAGAATGGTTGAGACGTGGGGCAAACACACGGAGGCACAGGACAGGCGGGCATCGGGGTATAGGGGAACACAGTACAGTACACATAGTAGGTGTAGCAACAGATAGCGCAGCTATAGGGGCTGACAGCTAGGCCTTTAGTCAGACAGAACACACAGGTATAGGATGTATTGCTATAGGACAGATGTAGAAGGACAGAGAGAGAAAGCTTGAGATAGGCATCCGTTTTCCTCAATATATTCCTGGGGGACCCCCGGGTGTGCGCATGTTGGTTGAGGAAGGAGTGAGTGAGTGTGTGTGTGTGTGTGTGGCTTTACCTTGAGGAAGACGGTGGTAGGGATGAAGGCACAGCGAGGGTTGAAGGCTCCCGTTCCACACACATACAGGTGGGTCTGGTTGTAGGGCTGCAGCACTCGCAGGAAATTAGCGCACTCCAACTGTAGAGGGGGATTGGAGTTAGGAGTGTGTGTGTGTGTGTGTATTTGTGTGTGTGTGTGTGTGTATACCGGTAACCCCTCACCTCCCGGTCCTTTCCAGCCATCAAACACTCTTGGACCCGGTCTGGACTTGCTGGCCAGTAGAGCTGAAAAAAATAATGATGATCTGGTATCACCATGATGATCTGGTATCATGCCACCATGATGATCTGGTATCATGCCACCATGATGATCTGGTATCATGCCACCATGATGAGGTGATATCATGCCACCATAGATGACTAACCTCCACAGCATGTCCACTGAGTTAGTCATTTAGGGGCCGTAGCAGAGATCACGTGATAAAAGATAAAGATGTTTTTTCTTTCTTTCTTAATTTCAGCTTTCCATTTTTTTAAAGCTCTGGTTACCGATAAGCATACACCCACTGAGAAACGGACTGTTAGAACGGCTAATTCCCCGTTGATTGATGAGGGATTGAGAAATTGTATGGTTGAGAGGGGCGAGGCAAAAGGAATGGCAAATAAATCTGGCTGTCCAGTCGATTGGCAAACGTACTGTAAAAAGAGAAATCATGAGACTAAACAAAAAAAAAGAAGAAGAAGAAATTGTACTACGAAAACAAAAGGTACATTTTTATAAACGATGATTGTACAAAATGTGGAGTATCTTCAATGAAATGTTGGCCAAAAGGGAAACGTAGCTTCATCCTTCATTGAATCAGATGGCTCATTCATCACAAAACCCTTTGATATTGCCAACAACTTTTGATGACTTTTTAAATGGCAAGATTAGCAAACTTATGCATGACATGCCAACAACAAACTCTGAGCCTTCATACTCATGCTTAACTGACCAAATAATGAAAGACAAGCATTGTAATTTGGAGTTCTGTAAACGTGAGTGTGGAAGAGGTGAAAAAAGTATTGCTGTCTATCTATAATGACAAACCCCCTGGTTCTGACAACTTCAATGAAAAATGACAGAGGATGCTAGTGGACTATAATGCCACTTATATTCGCCCTCTCTTCATTGTAAAGCCTTTCAGGTACATCAATATCATGAACGGCAATCTATCCTGGCTCAAAGTAGAGGGGAGATTGACTACTGGTCTTTGTGAGAGGTATTGACATATTAAAAGTACCAAACTGTCTGTACAATCAGTTAACACACAGCTCAGACACCCATACACACATGCTACCAGGGGTCCAGAACAGAGGCTAGGGAATGCACAGTACTATACAGCTCCATGACTACAGGTACCTCAGGTAACTCAAACTAGCAATACATGTATTTTATTTATTTTTATTAAACCTTTATGGGGCGGCAGCGTAGCCTAGTGGTTAGAGTGTTGGACTAGTAACCGGAAGGTTGCAAGTTCAAACCCCCGAGCTGACAAGGTACAAATCTGTCGTTCTGCCCCTGAACAGGCAGTTAACCCACTGTTCCTTGGCCATCATTGAAAATAAGAATTTGTTCTTAACTGACTTGCCTAGTTAAATAAAGGTAAAAAAAACATTTTTTTCAATTTTCGCCTAAAATGACATACCCAAATCTAACTGCCTGTAGCTCAGGCCCTGAAGCAAGGATATGCATTTTCTTGGTACCATCTGAAAGGAAACACTTTGATATTTGTGGAAATGAGAAAGGAATGTAGGAGAATATAACACGTTAGATCTGGTAAAAGATAATACAAAGACAAAGAAAAAATTACGTTTTTTTGTGTATTTTTTTGTACCATCATCTTTGAAATGCAAGAGAAAGGCCATAATGTATTATTCCAGCCCAGGTGCAATTTAGATGTTGGCCACTAGATGGCAGCAGTGTATGTTCACAGTTTTAGACTGATCCAATGAACCATTGCATTTATGTTCGAAATTGTGTATCAAGGCTGCCCAAATGTGCCTAATTTGTTTATTAATAACGTTTCATGTTCAAAACTGTGCACTCTCCTCAAACAAAGGCATGGTATTATTTCACTGTAATAGCTACTGTAAATTGGACAGTGCAGTTAGATTAACAAGAATTTAAGCTGTCTGCCAATATCAGATATGTCTATGTCCTGGGAAATGTTCTTGTTACTTACAACATCATTCTAATCATATTAGCCTACATTAGCTCAACTGTCCCGCGGGGGGGACCCACCAATCCTGAAGAAGTTTTAAGAACAAATTTTACAATGGCGGCCTAGGAACAGTGGGTTAACTGCCTTGTTCAGGGGCAGAACGACAGATTTTTACCTTGTCAGCTCGGGGGATTCGATCTAGCAACCTTTTGGTTACTGGCCCATCGCTCTAACCACTAGGCTACCTGCCACCCCCATACATGTGCATGATGCACAAAGTTCGTATATGACGATATGCTTTACTTCCGTCTGTACCCCAGGAATTGTAGCTGCTGCCTTGGCAACACCTAACGGGGATGCTAATCGAATACTAAATGCTATCCCTGAATACCAGAGGGGGGAGTAGACTGGGCGACCACCAGCATTCACACTGGGAATATATAAATCCACCATCTGTGACGAATACTATGTCTTGGAAGGGAGTTTTGTATAACCAGTTCTATGCCCTGTCACATGGACAAAGATGTGGAAATGCATAGACCCTACACTAATCCCTGTGCAACATGCAACTCAATTAGCAAGGGACTGAAAAGGAACTGAATTTTTTTTAAGTAAAGAAAGAGAGGGAGGATATGGAAAAGGAGAGAAATTAGGATGATGCTGGTAGCGGGCATGGGTAAATAGAGAGTTGGAGATCGGTTACATTTGCACACAGAGACACACACACACACAAACACATACGCCCTCTCACGCACAGCTCTTCCATCCTTGTGTGTGATGTGGGCTGGCGGTGAGGGACTCATGCAATAGGAATGCCTCAGGGGTTGGTTGATCAGAGGATGGTGTTATTAGTGGGAGCATGGCGCTCCAGTCAATCTCCTGCCAGGCAGAAGTGGGAACAGGGGTGACCTTAGAATGAAACCCTCACTTATACAATACGGGGCTATTCCCGTCTGGGAAAGAGAGTCTGGGAGAGAGAGTCCCTGTTTAAATGTGTGTCTACGTGTATTGGAATGAAAGTTTGAGCGGGAGGAAATGGAAAGGGAGAGGTACGAGAGGCTGTGATTGGTAGTGGGCATGGGGGTACATACAGGAGAGAGGTGGAGAAGTGTGATGATCGCTGTGTATTTCAGAGAGGGATTGAGAGACACAGGGGGCTTGATGGAAAGAGGAAGGGATGCTAGACAGCTGAAGGTGGCTTACTCCTCTGTATTCTGGTTACCATCAATTTGAGTGTCGTTATCCCTCTAAGTTACTTTCTCCATGCACACTGGACAACCAACAGTGATTGACAGTCATCCAGCCACTAACATCTATTCTCTCACAAGATTCTCTGGGTTACGGTGAAAACCAGCTAGGAGTTAACGTTTTTCCTCACTGAGGAGTGTAGCTGGATCAATACATGTGTAAGTGTGTGTAAGTAATTGTGTTGGATCTATTACCCTTTTTTCACACAATCATGCAGACCAGAACCAGACTGTGGTTTGGATAATTGCTTTTCAAATCGTATTGTTTTCCCAACAAAGTTCTAACAATTACGGTGGTTGTGTCACCAGGACAGCTCAGTACAGCTTGGTTTGGTTTGGCTCGGTTCGGCTCAGTAGTGTGAGAAGCCTATAGAGAGCCAGGCAGTCTGACCTTGCTGGGGTTCTGTGTGATGTCGTCCAGGCTGGTGGACAGCAGGTTGTCCTTCATGGCCACGTAGAGCCGACGGCCATCTTCATCTGGCAGCAGAGAGTGCATGTCCCCCGCCACCAGGGGCAGGGATAGGAGACGGCCATTCTGCACCAGCTCTGAGAGAGAGAGACAAAGAGATAAAGACAGAGAGAGAGAGAGAGAGAGAGAGAGAGATGAATACAACAACAGCACGGTACTGAGGTTGTCCTAATATGAACACCGTACAGCAGAGAGATGAGGCCGCAGTCACAATATGATACAGACACCAATAACACAGCAACAAATACGTCTAGAACCCAATGACAAATGAAACGTGACCGTATGAGCAAACAATTTGTATAGACAGCTCAATGAAATACAGATAGGACGACCGAGAGATCAAAAACACAGTCACACACAAGCTATAATAACACATATGGTCCTCCAAAGACCAGCTAATGAGTGGTACTAGGCTGCATCCATTAATCTTATGAGTTGTAGTATTCTGTGGCTAGGACTCCACTCCACAAACCCACATAATATGACTCAGCACAAACCCTTTCCCACAGCGTCTAACACACATTCATCTATTCACTTCTCCAGCGCGCTTACCGGAGATCGACATAAGTCAGAAGTCCGTCAGACAAACAAACGAACACATCTCCAGACAGATTAGACGATAGTGGCTGATACAACCGTGAGACTATGAAAGCTATGATAGAGGCTGTACGTCGGTTAGACCCCCTAGCCGGAGAGCTAAGAGTAGCGATTGGCAGAGGATGACCATCACCACTATCAGTCTACTCTCTCTGTGAAACCACACTTCTCCCACACAAACTACACTAACGTACAGAATGTCAATTGGCTTTGAGATCACATAAGAAGGAATTTGGAGGATGGAATTGGTTTACATTCCTCTAACTGCACATATTATCTTTTCCCTTTCACACTTAGAAAGACATGGTTCCATAATGGTTCTTCAGCTGTCCCCATAGGAGAACCCTTTTTGGATCCAGGTAGAACCCTTTTGGGTTTCATGTAGAACCCTCTGTGGAAAGGGTTCTACATGGAACCCAAAAGGGTTCTACCTGGAACTAAAACTATTCTTTAAAGGGTTCTGGGGACAACCGAAGAATCCTTTTAGGTTCTAGACAGCAAAGCTTGCCTCTAAAGCTGAGCTTGCATGTGTTTGATAGAAGATAGAAGCAGGTGGGTTTGGAGAAGATTGAGAAGTAGTGACAGACTGTGTCTGGTGGAAAAACTGGAACAGTGAGATGAGACTGATGCCACTGTGATGAGACTGACAGACTGAGAAATGAGACATGGCACGCGTGGAAGGAACTACACTGCGATGAGAAAGAGGATGAATCGATGGGGAGAAGGGCATGAGAGGGAAAAAAGTATGGGAGCAGACTGAGGGAAACTACAAAAATAAACTGCCATTTGGAGTTTATTGAATCACTTTCATTTGCTGACGAAAGAGGTAGCAAATATTTATTTTAAGAAACTGGGAGGACTGTAAGATCAAACTGACATATACACATTCTATTGGTTGTTGGCAAACTTGTTGAGTGACACGTTTCAAATATCACAATCAAAGTCCCCGCTAAGAGTGTACCCATCTCATCTCTCTCACACCCAAATATATTATTTGTACTGTATATACTGTACATTTCTACACACACACTGGACTGTAGAGCCAATGGCCAGAACACCTGTCAGGATTGCGTCATTCTGAGTCAATGATGATTGTCTCTTATTCAGGGTGACAGAAAACACATTCCTGCCTCTCCCAAGCTAAAATACCCTTTTAGACACGAACATGTAGTCTCCACGCACACACACACATACACGCACGCACACACACACATATACATGCACGCACGCACACACACACACACATTCCTGCCACTCTCCCAACACACCAGCTGCACCCACCAACCCCAACGGGCCCATCCTTCCTCTGGGGTAGTTGCCTTGACAACAGTGACCATGTCGACCCAGTGGGGGTTCCAGGCCTGTTCTCACCAGCAGCCCCTCAGAGGGATTAGTACTGTCAGTGTTTCACCTGTCAGACTGGCTTCCACAGCTAACACCAAAAACACAACACGTCTGCTGCAGAAAGTCCATTAGCTTCATGCAGTAACGCGCTAACGGCTCAACTGTAAATGTAGGCCAATGTGTAGGAACAAACTAGTGAGAAGTAGTTTTGTAAAGGTACATTGTTCAGTTCAGAAGGCTTAGATTGGAATCCTGGAAATCTTGTTGAAATCCAAGATCACAAACAGAAGGGTCTTTGTTTCTAAATGTGTCTTAACTCATCAGAACAGCCATGTATTTTCAGTTCGGGTAGACTCAACGTGTTTGTGAAAACTGCAGAGTGCCTCCGTCCTCAGACAAGCTGAAGGTGACAGCGAGGTCCTTAAGGCCCTGACCCTTGACCTCCAGCCAGTTGAGCCTTGACCCCGTCACTCTTAATCAAAGAAAAACCTTGACATATCTCCACCGCCCACTCGCCCCACCCTCTCCTCCCTGTGTCCTCATGCCCCGACCTTAACACTTCCTCTGGTGTCTTTTGAGGGCAAGTCTCTCTCTGCCCACCACCCTCTCTTCTTCCAGTCCTGTGTGGATGTGGACGCCGTGAATTAGGATGGCATCAGGAGGAGAGGTATATTTTTAGCCACCAAACAAACCCGAGCCAGCGAACATTAGATTACCTCAGTCATGGGAGCAAACTGATGTGCGTCTATGTGATTAGGGTGAATGTGTGGCGTGTGATTCAGCTATGAACATTCCTGCATCAGGAGACACAGACACACACACACACACACGACAAGGGCACATACAGACACACACACAGACTAAAATGAACATAGACGCAGGCAGGAATGTGCACGCATGCACACGCACACACACACGCACGCACACACACCATGGTGGGAGTCCATTTTAAAACAGATGGTTATTTTCCTCAAACTGGTGCTAAGCATCCTGTCTATCATGATTCAATAGAGTAGTTATCATTAATCTCCCTCATTACCATTTTGTTATTATCAAGAGGATTGCTAGTGTGTGTGTGTGTGTGTATGTGTGTGTGGTTGTGTGTGTGTGTGTGTGTGTGTGTGTGTGCGTGCGTGCGTGCGTGCGTGCGTGCGTGCGTGCGTGTGTGTGTGTGTGCGTGTGTCTGTCTTTGTGTCTGTCAGTCTACCTGTTTCTCTACACGGGCCCCATAGCTGAGTTGTCTGGCTCACGGTTCCCAGTGGGAAGACTTTGTGCGGTGTGCCACTAGAGAAATGAGGAAACTGGGGCCCGTTTCCTGTGGAAATGGGGTTATCACTTCACCAATTACAGTGCAATTAGAGAGGCAGGACTGGAGATGCCTGGGAAACAGACAAACACACACTCCCTGACATCTGGATTCTTTCACCACTCAACCAGGCACACGTGGATACCCTGCCCTTTGACCTTTCTGAATAAATACGTATTCATCATAATCAGATGTTTGGCAAAGGTAGCTCTCTGTCTGAGCATTACAGCACAGCTTTAGTTCAAGGCTGCAAAACCACCGTCTACCGTTGTCAAGGGTGTTGCCAGGAAGAAGGGGTACCAATTCTCAGGGTACCACCCTCACCCTCGGGTGAAAGGGGAAAGTGTCATCATCTTGAGACGATGGACTAACTTCCAATTTATGTCACAAATGTCTTGCGTTTATCATTCAACACGATAATGACCTTCCCAACATGGCCGCCTCTCCAATCACTGTACAGGGTAATGATGCATCCTCACGGGTCACGAGAGGAGCGGGTGAACTGTTAAAGGCAGCCGGGGCAAGGTGAGCGTCATCAAACGGCAACTCTATAACCCGGCTTATGTGGGGTTCCCAATCATTCTACATGGCTTAACAGCTGGCGTTGCTTCATTAGGCTTTGATATGTGCCGCTATACATTTCACATCATTCGCAGCAGTAAAATGTCCTTTTTGTGTGTGGGAGGCAAGAACCCAATCCCCAGCTGTCATTTATCATTTGGGAAATAAGGGCTGGAGTCTACAAGCGACTGGAATAATTGAGCCGTTAGGATTTGGGGGGTAGCAGGCAGTTTAGTCCAGTGCTGGCTGGCTGGCCCGACGCAGAGTTTGATTGAATAACTGGTATCATTTAGTCATTAAGGCAAGCTGGGTTGGAGAGAGAGAGAGAGAGAGAGAGAGAGAGAGAGAGAGAGAGAGAGAGAGAGAGAGAGACCAGGCGGCCAAGCTGATTGGGTAATCAGTCATGGTGGGGTTAAGACCAGCTCCCTCACACGTGGACCTCCAGGATCTGATCTGGAATCAGGACCTAGTGGTGAATCTGACCCATGAAGAGCAGAGGTTAAAGGGCAATAAAGGCATTCAGATGTATAGCGAGGTCCAAAAGAGTTTCCAGTCCTTTTTTATGATTCTGGACTTTCTTTCTTCCGTACCTCTGATATTGAACTCCGCGTTGTGACGCTCATGTTAAAAAGCAGCCAGATGTAGCACTGAAATGGAGTCCCGCAAAGCAGAAGTGATGCAGGAAATGAAACGTCTGTCTGTGTTCACACACCTTCGCTCTGACCGAACGAACTAAATCCAACTAGCTTCTCCCTGTGCACAAGTTCCCTTTATACTTTCTAGGACACGTACGTTTCAGCCTTGAATCGAATTGTTATATGTAACTCACATACGACTGATTAGACTATCACTCCCAACTGGGGGTTCGGGATTGTTGCATTCTCAGACATGAGCAGCTCAAATATCTCTCAATACTTACATTAGCACAGACTAAAGATCTTTAACATACCTCTCTATTAGAAGACAGATAAATACACTGTCATAATCATTCCTTAAATTTTTTTTTAAAAGCCAGCCCCTTCGATGACACACATCATCCTCGCACAATAATGGCACTCCGTCAATCATACGCAAACATCATCACACAAACATCCCATTCTCTCCTGCAAACATCATCACACAAACATCCCATATTCTCTCCTGCACTGTAGCTGATCCCTCACTGTGTAAGAAAGTGTCCTGGAACGAGGAAAGCAGTGAGAGGGACAGACGTTGAACTAGATAATACAATGAACAGATAACACAATGTGTGGGCAGACAGGAGAAATGCGAGCCACACTAACAAGAGACAGCAGGGCGTGTGGGGGAGAGAGAGAGAGAGGGGTTCTGTCTTACCTGAGTGAGTGAACTGCAGGCGCGGCAGGGAGGCTCTCCATGCCCCTGTCAGACTGCGCCCCAGGTGGGCTAGAAGGAACAAGGTCGCGAACCTCCACATGGTCTCACACACGCGCACACTCAAAGTCCCGAGCATTTAGCACACACACTTCACGAGTAAGGCACCAGCAGGACACACACTCACTTGTGTCTGTGTGTGGGCTCTGAAAAGCAAAGAGATTTAGTCCAACGAAACACACTACTCCCACTTGGCTTCAGCTCGACAGCTATAAAGATGTGTCTCCTCTCTTCTCTTCATGTGACTTGTCTCCTGTATCTCTCGCTCTCACTCTGTCTCTTCTCACTCTCGTCTCTTGGGTTTCTCCCCTCGTTGAGTGTTGATTTCTCTCTCACTGTACTCTAATCTCGCTCTCTTTCTCTCTCGCTCCCTCTCCCTCTTTCAGTCCTCCTCTGTATAGGCAAGGAGGAGGAGGGGGAAGAGATCCCAAATCATTGCACCAGCCACACACACACACACACACACTCCTTCTCTTTTTTTCACTGCTCCAGGAAAACCTACTTTAATAACTGGTAATAAGACAACTGCTGTGCGGGGCCTTTCATCTTATTTCCCGTCTCTCTCTCTCTGTCTCTTTCTCTCCATCTCGCTCTCTCTCTCTCCGTCTTTCTCTCTCTCCCCCACCAAATACACACACAACTCTATTGCTCTTCATCTCCCCATACTAAAATGCTCAGCTTTTGAATAATTTAGACTACAGTCGAACCCTTTCACAGTCTCTATAATGCTGACCTAATGTATCGCATGCTAACAATAACATGAACGATTTAAAAAACTGTGACAGTCATGTCAGATAATATATTAGGTATTCAGTGCCTTTGGAAAGTATTCAGACCCCTTGACTTTTTCCACATTATGTTACGTTACAGCCCTCTCAATCTACACACAATACCCCATAATGACAAAGCAATTTATGAAAGTGAATCACATTTACATAAGTATTCAGATTCTTTACTCAGTACTTTGTTGAAGCACCTTTGGCAGAGATTACAGCCTCGAGTCTTATTGGGTATGAAGCTACAAACTTGGCACATCTGTATTTGGGGAGTTTCTCCATTCTTCTCTGCAGATCCTCTCAAGCTCTGTCAGGTTGAATGGGGAGCGTTGCTGCACAGCTATCTTCAGGTCTCTCCAGAGATGTTCGATCGGGTTCAAGTCTGGGTTCTGGCTGGGCCACTCAAGGAAATTCAGAGACTTGTCCCAAAGCCACTCCTGAGTTGTCTTGGCTGTGTGCTTAGGGTAGTTGTCCTGTTGGAAGGTGAACCTTTGACCCAGTCTGAGGTCCTGAGTGCTCTGGAGCAAGTTTTCATCAAGGATCTCTCTGTACTTTGCTCAGTTCATCTTTGCCTCGATCCTGACTAATCTCCCAGTCCCTGCCGCTGAAAAACATACCCACAGCATGATGCTGCCACCACCATGCTTCACCGTAGGGATGGTATTGAACAGGTGATGAGCGGTGCTCGGTTTCCTCCAGATGTGACACTTGGCATTCAGGCCAAATAGTTCAATCTTGGTTTCATCAGACCAGAGACTGTTGTTTCTCATGGTCTGAGAGTATTTAGGTGCCTTTTAGCAAATTTCAAGCGGACTGTCATGTGCCTTTTACTGGGAGTGGCTTCCGTCTGGTCACTCTACCATGAAGGCCTGATTGGTGGAGTGCTGCAGAGATGGTTGTCCTTCTGGAAGGTTCTCCCATCTCAACAGAGGAACTCTGGAGCTCTGTCAGAGTGACCATCTGGTTTTTGGTCACCTTCCTGACCAAGACCCTTCTCCCCCGATTGCTCAGTTTGTCTGGGCGGCCAGCTCTAGGAAGAGTCTTGGTGGTTCCAAACTTCTTCCATTTACGATTGATGGAGGCCACTGTGTTCTTGGGGACCTTCAATGCTGCAGAAATATTTTGGTACCCTTCCCCAGATCTGTGCCTCGACACAATCCTGTCTCGGAGCTCTACGGACAATTCCTTCCACCTCATGACATGATCTTTGCTCTAACATGCACTGTCAACTGTGGGACCTTATATCGACAGGTGTGCACCTTTCCAAATCAAGTCTAATCAATTGAATTTACCACAGGTGGAAACCAATCAAGTTAAAGAAACATCTCAATACACACCCGAGCCAACCCGGGTGTGTATTGACAGTAAATCAACTTTGGATTTGATTATTGTATCAGATCAAGAGAACGTCTGTCAGTCAGGAGTCTTAAATATTGGTTTATGTGATCATATGGTAACCTACTGTACCCGAAAGAAATCTGAAATGCTATTAGAGCCAGGTAATAAATACATGGTAGGTACGGTCTATGAATCAATACTCAAAAGGACATTTTGTAGAAGTACTTGGAATTTTGGATTGGCCTCATGTACTAAACTGTGATGATATTGATCAAGCTTGTTGATCAAGATATGTTTCTGTCTGCACTCGACTCTCTGGCTCCGATGAAACAAAGTTGTATCAAACAGCGGTCAGGGAAATGGATCACTTCCGAGATCTTAGACCTCGTAAGGAAAAGGGAATAGCTACCTGGCCAGATTCAGTAGGACAAATCTACAACAAGATTATGACGGTTATATTAACTGTAGAAACCAGGCCAGACACAAAATGGATAAGGTCAAATCCAAACACTATATAGACGCCGTTAATGACAGCTTACATCGGCCTTGTGAACTGTGGAAAATGTTAAAGGACATTGGCTCAAAAACTCCCCCATAAGGTAAAATCCTGTAGTATTGGCCTGGATATTGAGGATGTTTTATGTTATGAACAGGCAAAGGTTGCAAATGATTTGAACACATTTTTTTTTACCACTATAGCCTCATCTCTGGTTAAGAAGTAACCCACCTGCTCTGGACACTATGGCCAGTCTTTCATTAACAACGTTTACCACAGCAAAGGTATCACAAATGATTTGTTTGAGCTGTGCATGGTACCAGAGGACAACGTTTCCAGTCTACAATGCTTAATGAGCACAAACAAAGAAACTGGGCTGGATGACCTTCCTGTGAGATTCATAAAGGATAGTGCTTGTGTGTCACTGCTAAAATGATAACGCGTATTGTAAACCTTTCTCTTGGTAGTGGTATATTTCCCAAGGATCTCAAAACAGCCTGGGTGGTTCCACTCAACAGGACGAGCAGTAAAACAAATGTAGGAAACTACAGGCCTGTGTCGATCCTCAGCACCTTATCCAAAGGTGTTGTGAGATTCCTTTTTTTTAAAATCAACTTGAGGGATACTTTCTCGAGCAAACACTTCTTTATGGACTACAATCTGGATTTAGAACAGCTCATTTCACTGATCCACCATTTTGACCACATTAAGCAGGAAAGTGAGGAGGGGAACTGTACAGGTATGGTCATGTTAGACTTGCAGAACGCTTTTGACACTGTAGACCGTGATATTCCCCTGATGAAATGGAAATGGATGGGCCTAAATGATATAGCAGTGAATTGGTTTAGGTCTCATCTGACCAACAGAACACAAGTACAGTTGAAGTCGGAAGTTTACATACACTTAGGTTGGAGTGATTAAAACTTGTTTTTCAACCACTTCACAAATCTCTTGCTAACAAACTATAGTTTTGGCAAGTCGGTTAGGACATCTACTTTGTGCATGACACAAGTCATTTTTCAAACAATTGTTTACAGACAGATTATTTCACCTTTAACTCACTGTATCACAATTCCAGTGGGTCAGAAGTTTACATACATTAAGTTGACTGTGCCTTTAAACAGCTTGGAAAATGCCAGAAAATTATGACATGGCTTCTGATAGGCTAACTGACTTAATTTGAGTCAAATGGAGGTGTACCTGTGGATGTATTTCAAGGCCTACCTTCAACCTCAGTGCCTCTTTGCTTGACATCATGGGAATATCAAAAGAAAGACCTCAGAAATATAATTGGAGAACTCCACAAGTCTGGGTCATCCTTGGGAGCAATTTCCAAACACCTGAAGGTACCACGTTCATCTGTACAAACAATAGTACGCAAGTATAAACACCATGGGACTACACAGCCGTCATACCGCTCAGGAAGGAGACACGTTCTGTCTCCTAGAGATGAACGTATGTCGTTGCGAAAAGTGCAAATCATCCCAGAACAACAGCAAAGGACCTTGTGATGATGCTGGAGGAAACAGGTACAAAATGATCAATATCCACAGTAAAACAAGTTTTATATCGACATAACCTGAAAGGCCGCTCAGCAAGGAAGAAGCCACTGCTCCAAAACCGCCATGAAAAAGCCAGACTACGGTTTGCAACTGCACATGGGGAGAAAGATCGTACTTTTTGGAGAAATGTTCTCTGGTCTGATGAAACAAAAATAGAACTGTTTGGCCCTAATTGTCACGTTCTGACCTTTATTTCCTTTATTTTGTATTTATTTAGTATGGTCAGGGCGTGAGTTGGGAGGGCAGTCTATGTTTGTTTTTCTATGATTTGGGTATTTCTATGTTTCGGCCTAGTATGGTTCTCAATCAGCGGCAGGTGTCATTAGTTGTCTCTGATTGAGAATCATACTTAGGTAGCCTGGGTTGCACTGTTTGTTGGTGGGTGATTGTCTATGTTGATGGCTTGTTTCAGCGCAGCTCACATTAGCTTCACGGTTGTTATTTTGTTTACTGTTTTTTGTATAGTGTTTCAGTGTTCCGTTCTTTCTTTAATTAAACATTCAACATGAACACATATCACGCTGCATATTGGTCCTCCGATCCTTCTCCCTATAGGGCAGCCCCCCGAAAGTGCCATGCAAGTGTGGGCATCGAGCCAGGGCGTATGGTGCCTGCTCAGCGGGTCTGGTCGCCGGTACGCAGTTTTGGTCCAGGGTATCCTGCGCCGGCTCTGCGTGCTGTGTCTCCGGGGCGCTGGGAGGGTGCAGTGCGTCCTCTGCCTGCGCTCCGCTCGTGCCGGGCAAATGTGGGAGTGGAGCCTAAGGGAGAGGTGCGCGTAGTAAGCACTAGATCTCCCGTGCTTACCCACAGCCCGGTTCAACCTGTGCCTGCAATCTGGAGGGTCCGGGCTAGAGTAGTTGTCCAGCCTGGGGAAGTGGTGCCAAGGTTGCGCACCAGAGCTCCAGTGCTCCCCCACAGCCCGGTCCTTCAGGTGCCTCCTCCTAACACCAAGCCTCCTGAAGGTCTCCCCAGCCTGGTGGTTCCTGTGGCAGCCCCACGCACCAGGCTGTCTCTCTATCTCCTCCCTGCAGGTGGTCCTGAGTCTCCCGCCTGTCCGGCGCTGCTGCCGGAGTCTCCCGCCTGTCCGGCGCTGCTGCCGGAGTCTCCCGCCTGTCCGGCGCTGCTGCCGGAGTCTCCCGCCTGTCCGGCGCTGCTGCCGGAGCCTCCCGCCTGTCCGGCGCTGCTGCCGGAGCCCCTCAGCCCAGAGGCGCCAGAGCCCCTCAGCCCAGAGGCGCCAGAGCCCCTCCTCTGTCCCGAGCTTCTGCCCCTCTGTCCAGAGCTTCTGCCCCTCTGTTGTCCAGAGCTTCTGCCCCTCTGTCCAGAGCTTCTGCCCCTCTGTCCAGAGCTGCCCCTCTGTCCAGTGAGGTCATTGAGAAGGGTGGCCATGGTTAGTAAAGCCACGGAGGCGGACATTAAAGCGGACTAAGACAATGGTGAAGTGGGGTCCGCGTCCCGCGCCAGAGCCGCCACCGCGGACAGACGCCCACCCAGACCCTCCCCTATAGGTCAAGGTTTTGCGGCCGGAGTCCGCACCTTTGGGGGTGGGGGGGTACTGTCACGTTCTGACCTTTATTTCCTTTGTTTTGTATTTATTTAGTATGGTCAGGGCGTGAGTTGGGTGGGCAGTCTATGTTTGTTTTTCTATGATTTGGGTATTTCTATGTTTCGGCCTAGTATGGTTCTCAATCAGAGGCAGGTGTCATTAGTTGTCTCTGATTGAGAATCATACTTAGGTAGCCTGGGTTGCACTGTTTGTTGGTGGGTGATTGTCTATGTTGATGGCTTGTTTCAGCGCAGCTCACATTAGCTTCACGGTTGTTATTTTGTTTACTGTTTTTTGTATAGTGTTTCAGTGTTCCGTTCTTTCTTTAATTAAACATTCAACATGAACACATATCACGCTGCATATTGGTGTTCCGATCCTTCTCGCCTCTCCTCTTCAGATGAAGAGGAGGACGACCGTGACACTAATGACCATCGTTATGTTTGGAGGAAAAAGGGGGAGGCTTGCAAGCCGAAGAACACCATCCCAACCGTGAAGCACAGGGGTAGCCACATCATGTTGTGGGGGTGCTTTGCTGCAGGAGGGACTGGTGCACTTCACAAAACAGGTGGCATCATGAAAATTACGTGGATATATTGAAGCAACATCTCAAGACATCAGTCAGGACGTTAAAGCTTGGTCGCAAATGGGTCTTCCAAATGGACAATGACACCAAGCATACTTACAAAGTTGTGGCAAAATGGCTTAAGGACAACAAAGTCAAGGTATTGGAGTGACCATCACAAAGCCCTGACCTCAATCCTATAGAAAATTTGTGAGCAGAACTGAAGAAGCGTGTGCAAGCAAGGAGGCCTACAAATCTGACTCAGTTACACCAGCTCTGTCAGGAGGAATGGGACAAAATTCACCCAACTTATTGTGGGAAGCTTGTGGAAGGCTACCCGAAACATTTGACCCAAGTTTAAACAATTTAAAGGCAATGCTACCAAATACTAATTGAGTGTATGTAAACTTCTGACCCACTGGGAATGTGATGAAAGAAATAAAAGCTGAAATAAATCATTCTCTCTACTATTATTCTGACATTTCACATTCTTAAAATAAAGTGGTGATCCTAACTGGCCTAAGACAGGGAATTTGTACTAGGATTAAATGTCAGGAATTGTGAAACTGAGTTTAAAGGTATTTGGCTAAGGTGTATGTAAACTTCTGACTTCAACTGTATGTAATGTTGGTGATGTTCTGTCAGAGGCCAAAGAAATATCCTGTGGAGTCCCGCAGGGATCAATTTTAGGGCCTCTCTTTTTTATTATATATGTTAATGATATGCCAGATACAGTAAAGTGCAAACTCTTGCTTTATGCTGATGATTCAGCCATACTGGTATCAGGGAAGGATACAGTTTACATAGAGGAGGCCCTGAGTAAGGAATTGCATTTTGTTAGAGATTTGTTAGAGGTTGTCTGACAACAAATTGTCACTACATTTGGGAAAATCTGAATCGATTTTGTTTGGAACAAAACGTAGACTGCTTAAAGCTGACAAGATAACGGTAATCTGTGCAGGCAAGGAGATTGATTCTAAAACAAGTGTAACTTACCTTGGTGTGTCCCTAGATCAATCCCTTTATGGAGACCTGATTGCTGCTAAAATTCTTTCTAAAATGGCAAATAAATGTAAATGTTTGTATCGTAACACTAGATATTTTAACATTAATGTTAAGAAACTGCTTGTCTCAACCTTGATTCTGTGTCATTTTGATTATGCCTGCTCTGCTTGGTATAGTTGGCTATCAAAAAAGCTGAAAAAAGAGAATGCCGGTCCTGCAAAATAATGTTATCAGGTATATGCTGAATATCATAGGGGTACAGGAGTTCCAGGAGATGGGCTTGCTGCCTTTGGAGTCCAGAGTGGACCAACTTAAACTTAATAATACGTTTAACATCTTAAATAATCATGCCCCAGGTTACATGAAAAACCACATTGACATGGTCTATAACCAACACAGTCACAATACCAGACCTGGTGTTATGTCTTGTAAAATCTCAAGAGTAAACAGTACTGCGAGGAACATGTTTTTCCCATACGGGTATTTGTCTGTGGAATAGCCTTCCCTTGGAGATCAAGCAAAGAAAAAGTAAAAATAGCTTTAAAAAGCAGGCAAAGGTTTTCATTTGGACAAGGTTGTCTGAGTAAGAGAAACCACTCCACTGCCCCTTGTACTGCTTGGTCAGGTGTTGGTTTTTTATTATGATGTGAAATGAATAGATTGTTTTAATGCGAAATGAATATGGTTGATTTTTAAGGTTAGGGAGAAGTGCAGCGAATAGTGCAACTTTTTAGGATGTCAATATAAATGAATGTATTTATGGTTGTTTGTCATTTTGACTGGCCTTTTAAATCATTATATGTGTCATTGTTTTTACCATCGAGGACCACTTTGGAAACAAGCGTTTTAATTAATACTTTCAAGTGATGTCCTCTGGGTCGTTGTTGTATATGTCTGTTACCCAAAATGAAGTCAATTCAATTCAATTCAATGGAAACAGGATACAATTTCGAGTCTCACAGCAAAAGATCCGAATACTTATGTAAATGGGGTAATTCTGTTTTTTATTTGTAATAAATATGCTAAACTTTCTAAAAACCTGTTTTCACTTTGTCATTATGGGGTATTGTGTGTAGATTGATGAGGTTTTTATTAGTTTTATTTAATCCATTCTAGAATAAGGCTGTACCGTAAAAAATTATGTGGGAAAAGTGAAGGGGCCTGAATACTTTCCGAATGCACTGTAGGTCTACCACAGCCAATAGCTAATCAAAATAACTGTTGGTGTCTTGAAGACACAAGGACAAATACTCACTTATATGTGTATTAAAGTAGTCCAACGTGTATAATTAATGGACATTTTTGTAGGGGTTGATGCATTTTTTTTGTTAGGGCAAATCAAGTTAGCATTTTCTAAGTGGAAATTATAAACTTCAGGTTTAAATGTTTTAAAAAAAAATACACTACAAGTTTGCCTTTCCTGCTGTAAAGGGAAATTCTCAGAAGCAAAGAATGATCCAAATTATGTTCCTACAGCTGCATAGCGGTACAGTGAGCTACAAAAGTATTGGGACAGTGACACATTTTGTTGTTGTTTTGGCTCCGTACTCCAGCACGTTGGATTTGAAATAATACATGACTATGAGGTTAAAGTGCAGACTGTCAGCATTCATTTGAGGGTATGTTCATACTGGGTGAACCGTTTAGAAACTACAACACCTTTTGTACATAGTCCCCCCATTTTAGAGGACCAAAAGTATTAAAGTAGTCCAAAGTGTAGTATTTGGTCCCATATTCCTAGCACACAATGACTGCATCAAGTTTGTGACTCTTTAAACTTGTTGGATGCATTTGCTGTTTAAGGTTGTGTTTCAGATTATTTTGTAAAAAATGTATTGTGTTATTTTGGACACAAATAAGAATATAATGTTTCTACCTCATTAATGTGGATGCTACCATGATTACGGATAGTTCTGGATGAATCGTGAATAATGATGAGTGAAAAAGTTACAGACGCACAAATATCATACCCCCTTGTTATTGTAACGGTGAGAGGTTTACATGTTTTGGGAGTATGATATTTATGCGTCTGTAACTGTGCTGCCCTCTCATGACTACTATGGGTACAGCCTTGAGAATGAACACAGCCTCCATTTTCCCTTTAACTGTTTTGATTTATTACAAAGAAAATGTTTCAAAGTTAAATCAAGAAAACTGAAATGGCATGATTTTTTGGGGTTGAGTTGGCGTCATCATCTAGCAAGGGTGGTTGACCTGCTAGCATATCTATTTAAGATATTAGTAGTATTGTTCATATGAATTCCTTTATTAATGAATTTTTTGCCCTGCTTAAATACTATTCGGTCATGATTTTCAATGATGTAACAGTAGGGCATGATGTGGAATGGATAGAGCAATCTAAATACTATACTATACTAATACTATACTAATACTACCCGCTAAGTGCTACTGAAAGTCAACAAAGGAACATACCCCTAGAGCCTGCGAGAGCTGGGGCGCAAGATGGCTCAACGACTGATCACACGGTTACGGACCCAGGAACGGAAACGACTACGAGTAGGAACACAGCACATGAGACAACCATAACAGCAGCAGGACACACACTTCAGGTGTGCAGCTGTGGTTGGGAGAGAGTAACATCGGCAAGGGGGTTAAGGATCCATCAAGGGAGGAAAAGGTGCTTGGGAGAGCAGAGACAGGGACCTCGCATTGACCAGTACTTCTTACGAAGCAGCCAGTCAAATCAGTCGAATGAAGCACAGCGACGGGACGCAAACCAAAGTTCGCAGAGCATCAGCACCCCTGTAACTGAGGAGGATAACACAAGCACAGAAATGCCGGTGGATGAACTCACCCAACCACAGAGACCTCTAAAGAGGAAAAGATCAAAGGGCACAGACCAAGTGTGAAGTGGCCCAAAGCTGTTGAAAAGAGAGAGTGGGAAACAATCAACAACGACCTGACAAAAATCTTGGAACAACAGGTAGGAACAGCAGAGAAAAAGCTTGAAAGGATGGGAGACATTATCTACCACTACGGAGAAGAGCGCTTTGGAGTAAACGAAAGGAGAAGTGGCAAGACACCACCCCTGCCAGCCAAATCTAGGAGACAGCAGGAGATCGAGATACTTGTCAGAGAGAGAAGGCAGCTGAGGAAGCAGTGGAAGAAGGCCTCTGATGCAGAGAGAGAAGGTCTCATGCTACTCCAAGCAGACATTAAATGTCGGCTGGCAACCTTGCGAAGAGCGGAAAACTTAAAAACTTCGTAGGAAGAAGGTACACTCAAGAACACGGTTCTATAAAAACCCCTTTAAGTTTGTCAAAGATCTCTTCGCAAAGGAAAAGTGTGGAATCCTAAAAACTCCAAAGCCTGAACTGGAAGAACATCTGGAAAAGGTCCACCAGGACATGAAAAGGCATGAGCAGATAGTCATCCCACATGACATCCCACCTATTCAACCACCAGAATTCAATCTGGACACTGACCCTCCAAAATGGAGGGAAGTAGAGAACGTTGTCCGAAGAGCAAGAGCGGCCTCTGCTCCTGGTCCTAATGGAGTACCATACAAGCTCTACAAGAACGCCCCGGATGTCCTACGCTTTCTTTGGAGGCTCATGAGGATAGTGTGGCAGAAGGAAATAATACCAAAGGCATGGCGAAGGGCTGGTGGTGTGCTAATCCCGAAAGAGAAGGATGCGACAGACATCAGTCAATTCCGACCAATCTCCCTTCTCAACGTCGAAGGGAAGATCTTTTTCAGTATAATAGCACAGAGGCTGTCCACTTATCTGGAAAGGAACAAGTACATTGATACATCTGTACAGAAAGCAGGCATTCCTGGTTTCTCTGGTTGCCTGGAACATACTAGTATGATTTGGCACCAGATCCAAACCGCTAAGAAGGACAAGAGAGACCTCTATGTCATCTTCCTCGACCTGGCCAATGCCTTTGGCTCAGTTCCCCATGAACTCCTCTGGGAATCCTTCAACATTTTCCACGTACCAGAACCCATCACTACACTGGTAAAGGCCTATTTCCAAGACCTGCAATTGTGTTTCACAACACCTGACTTCACAACAACATGGCAGCGCTTGGAAGTAGGCATAATGGCAGGCTGTACAATTTCTCCTCTGGCATTCACTATGGCCATGGAAGTCATCATCAGGGCATCGAGATGGGTGGTCGGCGGTGAGAGAACTAAGGAAGGGCTCCGTCTCCCACCTATCCGAGCATACATGGATGACATGACTATACTGACCACCACTGCAGCATGCACCAGGCGGCTACTTGCAAAACTGCAGGATAACATCAAGTGGGCCCGGATGAAAATCAAGCCAAGCAAATCTCGAAGCATCTCCATAGTCAAGGGACAGCTTAAAGATGTGAGGTTCTGCATTGGAGATGACCCGATACCAACGGTGTCTGAGCAACCCATCAAGAGCCTGGGTAGATGGTACAACGAAAGCCTCCGGGATAAAGATCAAGTGCAGCAAGTAAGGCAGGACATCGCCGACGGTCTTGAGAACATCAACAAGACCCTACTGCCTGGGAGGCTCAAGCTTTGGTGCCTACAGTTTGGACTTCTCCCCGGGTAATGTGGCCACTCACCGTCTATGAGGTCCCAATAACAACAGTGGAGAAGATGGAGCGAACCATTACCTCATACGTGAAGAAATGGCTGGGTGTCCCACGATGCCTGAGTAACATCGGCCTGTATGGCAAAGGGGTCCTTGAACTACCTCTTACAAGTCTAACGGAGGAGTACAAGTGCTCTAAAGTAAGACTTCAGATGACATTGAAGGACTCCAAAGACCAGACCATTAGCAAGGCTGCACCTCTCCTACAAACTGGACGGAAATGGACATCATCCAAGGCTGTGCAGCAAGCAACATCAGCCCTGAGACACCAAGACATTGTGGGGAATATCCAGCATGGAAGAGGAGGCTTTGGCCTGGCAGCAAGCAAACCAACGTTCCATGAGGCAACAACATCTGAACGCAGGAAGCTGGTGGTCGAGGAGGTGCGCAGACAAGAGGAGACTGCAAGAAGTGCAAAGGCTGTCTCTCTTGCTAAACAAGGGCAATGGACGCGGTGGGAAGGCCTGGAGAGGAGAAAGATCAACTGGAGTGAGCTTTGGCAAATGGAGGCAAGCAACATCAGTTTCATCATAAGAGCTGTTTATGATGTGCTTCCATCACCAAAAAATCTACATCAATGGTATGGCGAGGACTCGACCTGCCCCTCTGCCCAGCTCCAGCGACTCTCAGGCATATAATGACAGGTTGCAAGACCAGCCTCTCACAAGGCCGCTACACCTGGAGGCACAATCAGGTCCTCAAGAGCCTGGCTGCAGCACTTGAGACCAAGAGGAGTGCAACCAATTCATTACCTCCAAAAACAAGCAATCCCGTCAAAACAACAACATTCATCCGGGAGGGACAGAAAAGGCCCAAGTATCCTCCTACAAAGCCAGAAACTGGACACCTAGCCATGGCCCGGGACTGGAAGATGCTTGTCGATATTGGCCAGCAACTCATTTTTCCACCAGAGATTGCTTCTACCAACCTTAGGCCAGACATGGTACTCTGGTCCCCTTCACGAAAGGCTGTGTACATCATAGAGCTCACAGTCCCGTGGGAAAACTCGGTTGAAGAGGCCTACGAGCGTAAGAAACTTCGTTACACAGAGTTGGCAGCAGACGCAACTCAGCGTGGCTGGAATGCAAAGGTCTGGCCAGTTGAAGTGGGATGCAGAGGATTCGTGGCTTCTTCCATCATCAGGTTGCTGAAAGAACTTGGAATCCATGGACAGGCTCTGCGGCAGACCGTCAGAGCAGTTTCTCAAGCAGCTGAAAGAGGCAGCCAGTGGATCTGGATCAAACGGAAGGACCCTTGCTGGGCTATAACTTCATGACCCCCCACCCCCACCTGAGAACCCAATTCAGATCCCTCCAACTTGAGGAGGGCATATGAGGTATGCGGTCAGCTGTATGGCTGGCTCAGGGAAGAGGACGCCCCTGCCTTGCATAGTCCCGTGGGACATCTTAATTGGGCATGGGACACAAGCTAAGGCTTGATTACCCTTTAGCTGGCCACCTTTGATGAGGGTGTTTAGTGATTAAAGGCCGAAACACCCACTGATTCGAAGGCACACTACTGAGGATGTGTCCCAAAATTGACATCTTACCCCAGTCTAAGAAATAAACCTCCCATGCCACTCTGTCAACATCACGGCAAATCTCATGTGAGTGCATTCCATCTATTGGCACAATGGACAGTTTTTAACATCTCGTCCCGTGTTTTATGATTCTATTTTCATGGTTTGCTGATGATGTCACAAAAAACAATGCCATAGTTGTCATGGGGAAAGAACCTCAAGAATTAGAATGCAAGAGCTTTGATAGTGGGGAACAGACAGAGACAAGGCAAGAAGGGCATTCTATGCCATCAAAAGAAACATACATTTCAACATACCAATTAGGATTTGGCTAAAAATACTTGAATCAGTCATAGAGCCCATTGCCCTTTATGGTTGTGAGGTCTGGGGTCCGCTCACCAACCAAGACTTCACAAAATGGGACAAACACCAAATTGAGACTCTGCACGCAGAATTCTGCAAAAATATCCTCCGTGTACAACGTAAAACACCAAATAATGCATGCAGAGCAGAATTAGGCCGATACCCACTAATTATCAAAATCCAGAAAAGAGCCATTAAATTCTACAACCACCTAAAAGGAAGCGATTCACAAACCTTCCATAACAAAGCCATCACCTACAGAGAGATGAACCTGGAGAAGAGTCCCTAAGCAAGCTGGTCCTGGGGCTCTGTTCACAAACACAAACACACCCTACAGAGCCCCAGGACAACAGCACAATTAGACCCAACCAAATCATGAGAAAACAAAAAAGATAATTACTTAACACATTGGAAAGAATTAACAAAAAAACAGAGCAAACTAGAATGCTATTTGGCCCTAAACAGAGAGTACACAGCGGCAGAATACCTGACCACTGTGACTGACCCAAAATT
This sequence comes from Oncorhynchus nerka, assembly GCF_034236695.1. Taxonomy (NCBI): domain Eukaryota; kingdom Metazoa; phylum Chordata; class Actinopteri; order Salmoniformes; family Salmonidae; genus Oncorhynchus; species Oncorhynchus nerka. Next base: position 54,925,393 of record NC_088402.1, read on the forward strand.
AAGGAAAGCTTTGACTATGTACAGACTCAGTGAGCATAGCCTTGCTATTGAGAAAGGCCGCCGTAGGCAGACATGGCTCTCAAGAGAAGACAGGCTATGTGCTCACTGCCCACAAAATGAGGTGGAAACTGAGCTGCACTTCCTAACCTCCTGCCCAATGTATGACCATATTAGAGAGACATATTTCCCCCAGATCACACAGATCCACAAAGAATTCGAAAACAAATCCAATTTTGAAAAACTCCCATATCTACTGGGTGAAATTCCACAGTGTGCCATCACAGCAGCAAGATTTGTGACCTGTTGCCACGAGAAAAGGGCAACCAGTGAAGAACAAACACCATTGTAAATACAACCCATATTTATGCTTATTTATTTTATCTTGTGTCCTTTAACTATTTGTACATTGTATATATATATATATATATATATGCTCTGGCCCCCCAATGGTGGAACAAACTCCCTCACGACGCCAGGACAGCGGAGTCAATCACCACCTTCCGGAGACACCTGAAACCCCACCTCTTTCAGGAATACCTAGGATAGGATAAAGTAATCCTTCTCACCCCCCTTAAAAGATTTAGATGCACTATTGTAAAGTGGCTGTTCCACTGGATGTCTTAAGGTGAACGCACCAATTTGTAAGTCGCTCTGGATAAGAGCGTCTGCTAAATGACTTAAATGTAAATGTAATATGACATTTGTAATGTCTTTACTGTTTTGAAACTTCTGTATGTGTAATGTTTACTGTTCATTTTTGTTGTTTTTCACCTTATATATTCACTTTGTATGTTGTCTACCTCACTTGCTTTGGCAATGTTAACACATGTTTCCCATGCCAATAAAGCCCTTGAATTGAATTGAATTGAATTGACAGACAGTTGAGTGGCGGATTTTGGTGAGTAGACATAGTTATATTTATCAAAATGATCTGTGTGACCATAGACTGTAGAAGGTTCGTAATTGCAACTTTCTGACTCCAAAGTATAAATGCAATTGTAAAATGAAAAAGACACTGGGTACGCCACGGGTAAAAAAAGAAGAGGTTCAAATGGGTGTTTTTATGAATAGGCCCATGGTCCTAGTAAATAATGGAAATTGGTAGAAGCGATCAGTGTGGGTGTGGCCATGAGGGTCAAGTTTTAGGATTAGAGGTGGTAACCATGGAAATAGAATGAATAGAAAGGTCACCCCCATTCAAGTCAATGGCCATTTCTCAATTGAATTTGCTAAACTCCTGTGTCCTCTCTCCTCCATCCTCTCTTGCCTCCTTTTGAAAAAGGTCAAAGGCAATCTAGGAGAGGCAACAGGGAGAGGGAACGTGGAAGAAAATGCCCTTGTATGAAATGATACTGTCCTCCACTTGCACATCATCAGGCAAATTAGGTTTACTGGGGTGGATCCCAAAATAAATGTGTAAAGTGATGAAAACAAATAGAGTTAGTTGTGCAAGACATTTCATAGTATTCTTTTACGTAGCAAGAAGCACATTGTTTTTAAACATGTGCATGCATTTCTCCTCTGACAAAACAAAAGCTGAATCAAAGAGGGTGTGGCAGATTTCAAAACTCTTCCGCGAAGGACTCAGGTATGATAGCCTACACATGACTATCTCGATGAATGGTGGCTATCAAGAAGGGAAGGACACTCTTCCGTTCGCCTATTAACGGATTGACATTTCCTCTGAGATTTAAAACACTATTTTCTATCAACAGAAAGTGGATTTCTATGTTTTACAGAATTAAGAATGGCGGATAAAGTGAACGATCTTGACCCGTGGGTCAAAATGTATTTAAGAACGGACCAGTAAGAACAAAGACCATCACTGCAAAGCTGAGGTGCAAGTGTAACAACTTGCTGCACAAAGAATTGGAGAGGTGTGAGTAGAGCGCGAGCGAGGTAGAGCGCTTGAGAGACGAACTCTGTCAAATGGAGGAGGAACGAGAAGGAGAAGTGGAGAGTGCAGGAGGCCAGGAGAAGCCTAACTGAAAGGTGCAAGAGAAGGATCCAGAGAGAGGTGGAGAGAAGAGAGGAGTTAGAGGATGAGAGAGAGAGAGAGAGAGAGAGAGAGAGAGAGAGAGAGAGAGAGAGGGGAGATGGCGAAAGAAAAAGAGACCCAGAGAAAAATGGCAAGGAAGATGGAGATAGTTCTAAGGGGGAAGATCGAGTTTGGAGAAAGAGAAACGCTTCAGGGGAGACAGAGAGCAAGAAGGATGCAGAGATGGAGGAATTCAAAACTCTTCTGCCGGGAAGACCAGAACATGAAAGGCTACAGACCAGTATCCCTTCTTTCTTTTCTCTCCAAAACTCTTGAACGTGCCGTCCTTGGCCAGCTCTCCCGCTATCTCTCTCAGAATGACCTTCTTGATCCAAATCAGTCAGGTTTCAAGACTAGTCATTCAACTGAGACTGCTCTTCTCTGTATCACGGAGGCCCTCCGCACTGCTAAAGCTAACTCTCTCTCCTCTGCTCTCATCCTTCTAGACCTATCGGCTGCCTTCGATACTGTGAACCATCAGATCCTCCTCTCCACCCTCTCCGAGTTGGGCATCTCCGGCGCGGCCCACGCTTGGATTGCGTCCTACCTGACAGGTCGCTCCTACCAGGGGGCGTGGCGAGAATCTGTCTCCTCACCACGCGCTCTCACCACTGGCGTCCCCCAGGGCTCTGTTCTAGGCCCTCTCCTATTCTCGCTATACACCAAGTCACTTGGCTCTGTCATAACCTCACATGGTCTCTCCTATCATTGCTATGCAGACGACACACAATTAATCTTCTCCTTTCCCCCTTCTGATGACCAGGTGGCGAATCGCATCTCTGCATGTCTGGCAGACATATCAGTGTGGATGACGGATCACCACCTCAAGCTGAACCTCGGCAAGACGGAGCTGCTCTTCCTCCCGGGGAAGGACTGCCCATTCCATGATCTCGCCATCACGGTTGACAACTCCATTGTGTCCTCCTCCCAGAGCGCTAAGAAGCTTGGCGTGATCCTGGACAACACCCTGTCGTTCTCAACTAACATCAAGGCGGTGGCCCGTTCTTGTAGGTTCATGCTCTACAACATCCGCAGAGTACGACCCTGCCTCACACAGGAAGCAGCGCAGGTCCTAATCCAGGCACTTGTCATCTCCCGTCTGGATTACTGCAACTCGTTGTTGGCTGGGCTCCCTGCCTGTGCCATTAAACCCCTACAACTCATCCAGAACGCCGCAGCCCGTCTGGTGTTCAACCTTCCCAAGTTCTCTCACGTCACCCCGCTCCTCCGCTCTCTCCACTGGCTTCCAGTTGAAGCTCGTATCCGCTACAAGACCATGGTGCTTGCCTACGGAGCTGTGAGGGGAACGGCACCTCAGTACCTCCAGGCTCTGATCAGGCCCTACACCCAAACAAGGGCACTGCGTTCATCCACCTCTGGCCTGCTCGCCTCCCTACCACTGAGGAAGTACAGTTCCTGCGCAGCCCAGTCAAAACTGTTCGCTGCTCTGGCCCCCCAATGGTGGAACAAACTCCCTCACGACGCCAGGACAGCGGAGTCAATCACCACCTTCCGGAGACACCTGAAACCCCACCTCTTTCAGGAATACCTAGGATAGGATAAAGTAATCCTTCTCACCCCCCCTTAAAAGATTTAGATGCACTATTGTAAAGTGGCTGTTCCACTGGATGTCTTAAGGTGAACGCACCAATTTGTAAGTCGCTCTGGATAAGAGCGTCTGCTAAATGACTTAAATGTAAATGTAAATGTACGACTATCAGCTCAGAATGGCTACGATGAACAAAGCCTCTCGGAAGAAACAGCAGCCGTTTGAGAGAATGAGAACGGTAGCAGGTGAGGCAGATATTATGATAGGGTTATCATTAGCAGCAGCTGTAGTACAGTAGTAGTAGATGGTAGTTTTAGCATTGTGATAGTTAATAAAGCGTGTAAAACATATTTACAGAAACAGAGTGGGGTCATGAGAAGCCCTGAATCAGAGAGAGTTGCCGGTAGAGGATGGTGAGACAGGCCAGGAGGACATGGAGAAACAGGCAGAGAAGGGAAGCCGTCAGATGCGATACGGCAGGCTTATTTCTTTGAATTGTGATGCTGTTATTATAGCTTGAGAATAGTAGCTGAGTTAACAGCTCAACTGTAGAGTCCAAGAGTGTCCTTGTGTAATTACTCAGTGTTCGCATTCAAAGGACAAAGAGAGGAGAGAGAGAGAGAGCTGGAGAAGGAAAGGGAGAGAAAGAAAAAGCTGGCTCAAAAAGGAACGACGGGCAGAAGAGCTGAGGCTTTGGAGAAAGAGGCGGAGGAGGAGGAGGAGGAGAGAGAGGTAAGGAAGAGCAGAGGCATCATGAGGTGGAAAACCAGTGGGATGAGAGACTGAGGGAGACCGTTGTAAGGGAGAGACCCACTTGGCCGTGAAACAGCAGGATAGATTGAGGGAGTTCAACGGACTCAGAGCGATGGAGAGTCTTACCAACCTGGACAAAAACAGGTTTGTATGTATTGTCTGTATATGTTTGGATTTGTCCGTGTGTATGCTTGATGATGATGTATAATAAAGTCATTGTCTTATCTGGCAGAAGATGGCAGAGGATAGAACGGTTGGAGAGGAAAGGCGACAGAGGAGGGAGAAAACCTGGGAAGGGATGTATGTGGAGAATGCGCAGGATAAGGTGCAGAATGAGAACAAGAAGTGGGAGCCGGCTGTGGCTGTTCCCATGTCCAGATTCATTGTCTGCAAGGGAAGGTCTCAGGCCGACCTCAGATCTGACTCTTGGCTCCAGACCCAGAATGACCCAGCTCTAGAGTCCAACCAAAATCCCGAGCCCAGCCAAGCTCCAGAGGCCACGATGGCTGCTGCTGAGGCCCAATGTTAAGTACTGGACATTGAGTTTGATGAGAGAGAAAGTGTAGATGTAGATGTGGTTTACAGGGGACGGATCATTCCCCTTGAAGAGCTCCGAGAGGCTAAGCAGCGGCTCCTCCAGGAGGCTGGGGACACTGAATTCCAGGCCGAGGCCAAACCCTACGAAACTCAATGCAGGAACTACATTGACCAGCTGAAGAGGAACTCAAAGTCCTCCTAGTGATAGAGGAGGAAGAGAGAGTCCAGTGGCAGCGAGAGCTCCAGCCTCAGTGGTGAGACTAAGAAGATGGAGGCACGTGCCAATGAGGAGGAGGGGAAGGACCTCAGAGAGGAAAGAAGGAAGTGAATAGCCCAATAAGAGGAAGGGCAATGAAGGAAGGTGATTCGCTGGGTGAACTAAACGGTTAAAGACCCCAACCAGAAGAGGTTTGAGCAAACCTATTACAACGAGGAGCAGAATGGGGTACTAGGGCATGACATCACCCACACAGAGCAGGAGCAAATTAACCGGGCAAAGCTGCTGAAGGCTGAACAGAAGAAGCAGACGCTGGAGGACCGCTGGACAGGGTGGGAGGAGAGGGAACAGAAGAGGCAGACGCTGGAGGACCGCTGGACAGGGTGGGAGGAGAGGGAACAGAAGAGGCAGATGCTGGAGGACCGCTGGACAGGGTGGGAGAAGTAGAGAGCTTAAAAGAAAGAGGCCAGGAAGCTTGAAAAGAGGGAGAAGGAAGGTTCCAATTCTAGAGACAACATCTTTACATTGAAAATGGCCAGGGTGGGCCTCCCGGGTGGCGCAGTGGTTAAGGGCGCTGTACTGCAGCGCCAGCTGTGCCATCAGAGACTCTAGGTTCACGCCCAGGCTCTGTCGTAACCGGCCGTGACCGGGAGGTCCGTGGGGCGACGCACAATTGGCCTAGCGTCGTCCGGGTTAGGGAGGGCTTGGCCGGTAGGGATGTGGTGGGCCGGGCGCAGTGCGCGCTAACCAAGGTTGCAGGTGCACTGTGTTTCCTCCGACACATTGGTGTGGCTGACTTCCGGGTTGGATGCGCGCTGTGTTAAGAAGCAGTGCGGCTCGGTTGGGTTGTGTATCGGAGAACGCATGACTTTCAACCTTCGTCTCTCCCGAGCCCGTACGGGAGTTGTAGCGATGAGACAAGATAGTAGCTACTAAAACAATTGGATACCTCGAAATTGGGGAGAAAAGGGGGTAAAATTTAAAAAATATATATATATATATATATTAAAAAAAAAAGAAAATGGCCAGAAAATGAAAGGACATTGGGGACGAGTAAAATGAGGGGAGGTGTTTTTTGAGATGAAGGTCAAAGTTTTATGTACATGTATGACCCAACAATTGATATTTTGCCTTAATTGGGCTAACTCATTTGCCCTTTTCTGACCTGTTGTCCTTGTGCTTGGAGACTCTTATGGAATTCAACTCCAGACCACCTCCCCCACCACATGACCTTTCGTTTATTTCCTCGTTTGTTTCTCCTCTACTATCTTCTTCGTACTACTTAGTAGTAGTAGTACTTCTAACTATGGTTTCTAAGAAGTATTGCTCATTTGTGGCTAATGAAAGTCAATATAGCTAAGTGTATTGTTTCTTTGTCTCTTTGAGAAGCCAATTAACCAGACCTATTAATATTGTCTCTCCACGTCACATTTTACGGTAGAATAGCATACAATCAATCGCCAAATTGACCTCATGGTAGGGCAGAAGGAATTATGCATTTTAAATGCCAGGCTTTTGGTTGTCGACTACGTATGTCCTTTTTCATAATCATAGGGCCTTGGCGCCACCATGTGGCTTAAGACTACCCAGTGGCCAACCCCATTTGAGCCAAAGTGCAACTACATTAATTTACCGAAGGGCGTCGCTGTAAGAATGCAAGTGGAAAACAAGAAAAGCGTTGCAGACCGTCATGTCCCAAAACCACCCCTTATTCATGCACTCGTAGATAAAGAAACGGGTGACTGTGAACTAATTGTCTTGGGACTGGGCAGTGGGCACAGGATTTGCATTATCTTGGCTTCGTGGTTGCACGAGATTGGTGACAATAAGGGATCACTGTCTTTTATCCATGTCCCTCACCTGTGGAGTTCAAAATCATTTACAACAATAATAAGACATAACATGCTAATCGATCATAAACCATTCAAATGTACCTACTGATGGCAAAATGTAATTTTGTCTTGTGCTGAAGTTAATTTTGAAGCATTTGACATTTTAGTCGTTTCGCGGACGCTGTTATCCAGAGCGATTTACAGTAGTTATGCTTGTTACCTATCTTGTTACCTGCGCTGGTGGACAAAGGACAATTCAGTGTCGAACAAGAATGTCGCACATCAAGGCCACGTCGTTATCTTTTTTCTTTACAGCCCTTTGGAATGGGTTATGGGTGAAACGTGTTATCAGACTTGTAGGCAGTATGCGTTATAGGGCTAGGTCTACTACATTCTAGGAATGTGAAATGGAATTTGCAGAGGGATGATAGCACTAGGTCAACAGAACAACGCTCGAGTCAATTGTGTGTGTGAGATATACTGTCTAGAATGCACACTGATGTGATGGGTTATCTGATCAAGTGTTGCAATTTCTAATCTAGTTTTACTGTTGTTATAGGGTGTAGCATATGTCAAGGCCAGAAAGAGCAACCTACTAGGTAAAAACAAGCCTAGGACATCCGGATCCTTTTTTTTTCCCTGAGTCATTTGTGGGTTGACAGACTGGAGGTGACTTCGATACACTGTGGGTACGGACCATCGTCTTGGCTTTCCAGAAGCAACAAAGTGTCAAAAAAATAGTTCAGAACAAAAAACCTGACCATGGGTATGGTGTTTTTCATCTGGGCGAGTCCAAAACATTTTGGCGCCGATGAATCACTGCAAGGCAATCCGTGTCGTTTCGGAAATATATTAAACACTGGGCAGGTCGAGCAGCCACTCACAGCAGATAGGCCTTTACTCGTCGTTTAACCCGCCTCCAAAACTACCCCTCCCCTTCATTGGGCGGCCCAGAGAAAGATGAGCTCATATTGGTTAAAAATAGTTTCATTCGTTGAGGCTAAAAATAGCCGGGTATATAAAGTCGCAGTTTGACTCTACAGTGCGCTACTACCAAGCTGGCCTCGGTCGGTGGAAGCTGAGATGAGAGAACAGACCGAGAATGACTATGCGGCAACGGAGGCTTTTTCAGCTCTAGCCTTATGGCCACGGCTCCTCTCAAGCCTTGCACAAGAAAGAGCGAAGCTGTGCAATACATCAGCCTTTCTCTAGATGGGTGTTTGGGTGTAACCGGCTGAGGGTGGGGGCTCGGTGACGGGTTTCCTTCCTTTTTAGCAGCCGTGTCAGATTTTGCTGCCTCAAATGGTTATCCGTTGTTTTTTCAGTTGCAGTCTTGACAGCAGACCAATATTGAAGCTCCGCAAACAGAATCACTCGTCTCAAACCTGGCACGAAATATTTTGTGCCAGCTATGAAGTTGTAATTTATTAACCAATTGTCACAATGTAAGGGGCTAGAAGCTTGACCTTCTTACAAACAGCATAATTGATTAATTTTCGACAAGAATGTAATTGTATATAAAAAATATATATTTTTAAATTTGGAATCCTTATTGACCCCAAGAGTATGTCAAAAAAACTAGCCAACTCAGATTTGGACTGGTCACCACTGAGCCTGGGCACTCCAGGTTTCTTCTTTCTAGGCTAGGGAGTTTTTCCTGACCACTGTGCTTCTGCATTGCTTGCTCTTATCTGTTAAGCGTTTTGTAACAACCACTGATCTAAATAGGGCTTGGTCAAATAAATTAAGATTGTTGTCAGGTGGTTCTGAACCTTTAACATCTCAGAAAAACATCCTCACTAGTGCAGTCATTCAATTCCCACACCACAAAAAAGAAGGAAATGTGTTAAAGAATGTAATTTATTACACAATGTAACTAAGGCTAGTTTAAAAATACAGTTTCCAGTTATGTACGTGTGTACATATGAATATACCCATGCCTTATATTTACAGATTTGCATACATCATGTTTTCCTGTTTATTTGTTTCAACACTTACTTTACGGTTTCACATCCAAAAACTAAGAATGATTTGTACATAACAGAGACTACAATTTAAAGCAGTTATCAGCCCTGTTTGTGTTCCAAACAAACTGAAAGCAGCCAACACAGAGTCCAGGCAGGCAGAGCACTTAACTGGCAGTCCCGAGGCCAGCCCTTCTCCCGACAGGCCCAACAACAGCATTTGGAAGGTGAAAGATTTCAAGGTAAAGCATTTTAAAACAAAAAGCAGTCCCGGGTTCTCCCCTCACCTCCAATTTAAATACTGATAAATGTTTTCCATGACTTTTTAAAAATGAGTAAAAATAAAATAAAAACTAGAAAAAAAACCTACGTTCAGGGATCATCTCCCAAAGCAAGGAGACAAGCTCCAGTGGCCGGCGAGTGTGAGGGGGGTGGAGGAGGGGGGTCAGGGATTTGGTGGGATGTAAACGGGTGCTTCTCCAACCACACACTTGCCAGAGCCCCTGGTACATGGTCCTGTCATGCACTCTACAGCAGGAGACATTTATTGCTCTTCTTGCCCCTCCGGGCCTGTAGCGCCGCCCTGGTGGCCATCTCAAACACCTCCCGCACCCCATCCTTCGACTTGGCTGAGCACTCCATGTAGCCGAACGCTCCAATCCTGTTGGCCATGTCGCGGCCCTCCTCTGGCTTCACTGGCTCCTACAGAGAGTTAAGAGACACTGTCAGGACAACCAATACACTGACCATATAATGGGGAAAGAGTGATACAGTTGAATGGCATATGCCAGGGATGGAAAAGGCTGTCATTGTAAATAAGAATCGGTTCTAACTGACTTGCCTAGTTCCATAAAAAGGTCAAATAAAAAAGTATATAAAATAAACTGGCGGCCAGTGGGCCCTTTTTAAGGCATTCGTATCAATTTAAGGCCCTTGTATCAATTGTCTGATTCTCTGTAATAATGATATGGGAATAACAATGCATTTTATTTTGAAAGTGGTTTCTTGCATCAAACATTTTCAGTCACCTTGTCTGAAGGACAAGTGGATAAACAGGTTAATGTCAAGCCCTGCATAGTCTTTTCGAAAGTCTCATGGAATGTCGACCTACATTGAACACCACACATTGGCTGCTACTGTAGACTGAATGACTGAACAGCTATTTCCATGTTTAAATGTTATGGGTTGTATTTTCTTATATTGTTTTTTTTGCTGGAAGTTGCACTTCATTTTTTACAACGTTTAAGTTTGCGCTCAGAAGAAGAATTTGAGGGAACATTGACGGGTGCCCACATGGATTTCTTTAGTCTCACTCAGATATCATATTAAAAACTACAAACAATTCTTTCTACAATGTGGCAAAATGTGTAGAATTGTAGGAAATTGGCTAAAAAAACCCCACACTTTTCCACCTTCACCTTATGGCAAAACAAGCAGAATAAATTATATTTGTTATAAAATTGCTACGTCGTCTTCACCCTATGGCAAAGTTTCGAGTAACAGCAAACCTGCTTTAAAACGGCAACGTTGTTCTCTACACCCAATGACAAAATGTGTAGAATTGCATGAAATTAACTCTAAAACTTCAACAATGTCTCCCGCTGTCAAGAGAGGGGGGGGCACTAATATGTTTTGCTCACAATGTGGGAGGGATGGATGTGGGTACGCAGACCCCCCGAGCAACTGCGGTCCTTCAAGATGAGTTCAGATTTTGTGGCCCCCACCCCCATCAAAGTTGCCCATCCCTGGTCTAGACCTAGGGAAAGTTCCCCAAAAGCTTTGTGGCCAATGTGGAACTTTATTTCTCAACCCAGTTCGTTTATCGTCTGAAGAGTTGGTGTAGAGATGGGAAACATTGGTGTTCTTTCTACGTGCCTGTTTCATCTTGGCCAGCTCGCGACGTGTGTGTTCATCATTGCGCAGGTCCTTCTTGTTGCCTACGAGGATGATGGGAACGTTGGGACAGAAGTGTTTGACCTCGGGGGTCCATTTCTCTGGAATGTTCTCTGTAAAAGAGCAAAAAGGTTGGGGGGTCAGACAGGCACACGCGCCAATGCCCCAGTGCGCTAGGCCAGCTGTAGGTAGTGTACAGTACAGAAGGTTGGAGAGAAGAGCTATTGCTGTCTTATGCTTGTGTGTGAGTGAGAACTTCACTAGCCAGAATGGGCTGAACAAACCACCTCTATTCCAGCAATGGCAATGGACATAAAAGGAAACTGTGTGCTGATGATGGTAAGACAGAGGGCAAGTCTGAGTGTGTGTGTGTGTGACCTCACCCAAACTGTCTGGGCTGTCAATGGAGAAGCACATGAGGATGACGTCAGTGTCGGGGTAGGAGAGGGGGCGAAGCCTGTCGTAGTCCTCTTGGCCAGCTGTATCCCACAGAGCCAGCTCCACCTAGTACAGAGTAGACAACCACCACTGGTAATCCACATAGGGCTAGATGTGTAACAACAACAAACATCTCTATACCGTTGAGGATTGTGATACTTTATGGACTTGCTATACAATATACATATGGAACTACAATATGTATCAAACCGGGACCTTGTTTTGAAACCGGGGCCGTACTACCCACAATCCAATATATCTATTATTCATCTTAGAAGACTGCCCATTTCAAAACTATTTCCTATTTAGTTCCTACTGGACATGGTGTTCATGCGGATGGATGGCAGCTGCTAGTGTTCATGTGGATGGATGGCAGCTGCTAGTGCTCATGTGGATGGATGGCAGCTGCTAGTGTTCATGTGGATGGATGGCAGCTGTTAGTGTTCATGTGAATGGATGGCAGCTGCTAATGTTCATGTGGATGGATGGCAGCTGCTAGTGTTCATGTGGATGGATGGCAGCTGCTAGTGTTCATGTGGATGGATGGCAGCTGCTAGTGTTCATGTGGATGGATGGCAGCTGTTAGTGTTCATGTGAATGGATGGCAGCTGCTAGTGTTCATGTGAATGGATGGCAGCTGCTAGTGTTCATGTGGATGGATGGCAGCTGTTAGTGTTCATGTGGATGGATGGCAGCTGCTAGTGTTCATGTGGATGGATGGCAGCTGCTAGTGTTCATGTGGATGGATGGCAGCTGTTCTAGTGTTCATGTGGATGGATGGCAGCTGTTCTAGTGTTCATGTGGATGGATGGCAGCTGTTCTAGTGACTTGGTTTATCAGCAAAAACCGGCCAACAGAAATAAACCATAGATGTGCCATCTATATAAAGAGAGTCAAATGTAAATTCAAGTTAATGAGATCTGCCTACTGCAGACTTTCGTGGACATACAGGACATTGTTTGGAAAAACTGGATATTGGTTTTAGAGGTAGGTCAACTTCAATGACTAATGAACAAGAGGACAATGTCAGAAAAACAACACTTTGAAAATGGATAACTGGACATTTCATGAAGGCATTCATCACTGACACACTAAAGGGAAAAAAATAGAATTCACTACCAAGGGTAAGTGGGGAAAGCAAATTAGAGCAAGACACTTCTACGAGTATGACACATGAAGTGGAATTAATTTAGCCAATAAAAACTAGGCTAGATTTCTGGTCAAAGCATATTGAGGACAGGACACCTGGGTTTATAACCCCCTCTGACCTCTATCTAATAAAGTGCCATAAGATCTTACATTACAGCTGTAGATTACATATGCATTACATTATTCAGGAGCATATGCTGCACCTAATATGTTTTTATTACTTGGTCAACAGAATAAACATGTGCCATGCCATTATACCCATCTGCCTCCTCCTAAATTCAGCTCAATCCTAACCAGCCGATACCACGACAGCCAAGACCAGCAATGCCACTGTTGAAACACGCCAACACTGAAGCCACCCCTGAAAACCTGCTAGCAATTAGGCCTATGTATTCCACCTAACCTGGTTTACACATTCAACTGAGAAATAGACAGCGTGTGGTAGCGTCTGTATGCATTACCTGCTTGCTGTCCACCTCGATGTCAGCCACATAGTTCTCAAAGACAGTGGGTACGTAGACCTCGGGGAACTGGTCTTTGCTGAAGACTATCAACAGACAGGTCTTCCCACAGGCACCATCTCCCACGATCACCAGCTTCTTACGAATCGCCGCCATGCCTGAGAAGAGAGAAGACGCATGAAGAAACACAAGATAGATAACAGCCTCATATTGAACAGGTTTTCACAACGTCTGTGGCCTCATAGGATCAGTGCGATCGATTGACTGGACTCTTCACCACTATTGTGGGGAAAGCAAAGCTTACAGCCAAACTTGTATTCTTGAATGACCCCCCCAGAGGAAAAACACAGGGTTCAGCACCAGCAGAGGTTAAGGGATAGTTTACACTTATATTTAACCCGCTGGTTGTCTGTCAGTGTCCTACAATTCCCTGCCTGGGCAGAGATCAACAACCAATGTTAACCAACCAGGCTGTTGATTCAGAACAAACTGCAGGTGTGGTGTATACCCTACACCGTAAACTGGTAATCCCCACTAATAACCGTTGAGTGAGTTTCCTCATGTAAATATGTGTGCGAGGAGGGAGAGAGAATGATGCCATCTATTTAGTTATTGGATTGATGCTCGGGTGAAACTAATTGTTGAACGTTAGGATCACAAGTCAGGACCCTGAATGAATGGTGCACTCAAGGTGGAAAACATGTCACTCAGTCTAAGATACATGGGACGTGTGGCCGACATGTATACACCACACAGAACGTAGTGCAACTGCCCATGCAACTCAATGCTGCAAGGCAAATAGTGTGGCATTGGAAATGAATGTACTTCTGGTGTACCAAAACGCAATTACACTGTCGAGGCGTTAGCTTCTACCACGGCATGGTGTCCACAGGGTTGGTAGTCAAATGACGGCTTGACAGAAATGGTAGCAGAATGTTAAACTTTTCTTTCACCCGTATCCAGATACTGCTGCATAGCTACCATTTTGCGCAATAACACCGTTGGTGTGATCGAGGGGTAAATATTTATGTCACGCAGTATCGTAGCGATCAGTGATGTCCCCATTAACCGCATGAGCAGTGCAATGAAGTTCCTCACATGCAAGACAGAATCAGAAACCGTAATGCAGATTTGAGTTTATTGGCTGACCAGACATCAACTCCGACTATTTAGGATGGACAATAATTTTAAGTAGCTAACATTAGCTACTATAGCTAAGTACATTTGCCTATAGGGTGGGTCATTAAAATGTTCAGTAAGATGGCGTCAAGACATCAACAGATCGTCACATTCCAAACTCACTTCGCTAGTTCTCCACCCGCTAAACAGTCTCTGGTCACTGAAGTGAAAATGGTAAAAAAATGAAATACAAAAAGATGTCGTTAGAGACCAACGCTAATACTTGCAATGTATGGGCCAAGCTGAGCCACCCAATCAGATCTAAACAAATGGGGGTTGATAGCTAACATAGTCAGATAACTAGCTAAGAAGAGTAGCTACCGTAGCTAGCCAATGTTAGAACCCGCTTACAGGGTGGCACGTAGAAGAAAAATACAAAAAAACAGCCACAGTAGTTAACTACTTGGCAGAAGACAGTTAATATAGCTAACTGATCAGAATATGGTCGTGTTGATGATCGATAACGTTCGAGTTTGGCTAGTTTACCACTGGTCAAGTTAGTTAGCGAACGTAATTGTTACATTAACTAGCAACAAACTGACACGCCGGTTTGTTTGAAATACTGACTCGTTACTGCTAGCTGAACCAAGTTAACTTCTGTGGATGCGTTAACTACATGGGCGCGATTCAATTCATATGGGGATAAAAACTTTGTGATAAAACAATGGAGCTTAGTTGTCAACAGTGTTGGCTAACTAGCCAGTTGGCTGTCAGTGCGGAAGCTATCGAGGACTCCTCCGCTCGATTGGAAAAGCGAGACAGACGACGGTAAGGGACAACTTTCTAACAATTTATCCGATAATTACACTCCACCAATGTTGTCATATGAAACTTTTATTGCGATAAGTGATTCAAAAGTAGTTTTTACCTGTTGTTTAGATGGCTAGTAGTCGTTTTCCCAGGGCAATGGTGCTTCGTCGATAACCCTCGTTTCAATCCGATACAATGAATTACTTCGCGTGTACGCGCTAGGGGGGAGGGGTGGCGGAAACGAGCGTGAGCCACGCCTGCGCGTGCACGTTGCATGAGTAAAGTATTTCTGCCTTTAATTAATCAATCTCCGTTTGAGATTCGGTTTCGATCAGCATCCAACAGTTTTTTTTGGTTGTTGATATAAAAGCTAGCTAAGTGCATTCAGAAACATTTTCACACCAAAAAGGATGCAAGAAAGGAACCAAGAAGTGACTATTCTGCCAGCAGCACAAACGAGGACGTCACTTATGTATGGTAATCACTAAACCTTCAAAATAAAAGCCCGCATTTCTAAACATTGCAATATTGATAACTAATTCAAATTATATATTTTTTTACCAATGGCTACTTTCATTGTGCCAACAAGAAAATTCCATTAGTAATTTAAGAGAAAAACCAATAATGAAACAAATACAATGTTGACACTGATAGAGGTATGTTGACAATATTGGGCTGTAGAGAACTCTTTACCTGTCTCAGCTAAAGGGGGGTGGGAAATACTAGGGTATAACCAAATATGGTTAGTTTTGGAGGGGCACTGTGTTATATTATACTAATTCCAAAACAATAAATGAATGTACTGTTGTTGTGTTGAATATCAGTTATTTGTTTTGCTTGCCTTGTTGCTTCCGGTATGAAATTAAATGTGAACAAA
The DNA here is from genome assembly GCF_034236695.1 of Oncorhynchus nerka. Taxonomy (NCBI): domain Eukaryota; kingdom Metazoa; phylum Chordata; class Actinopteri; order Salmoniformes; family Salmonidae; genus Oncorhynchus; species Oncorhynchus nerka. The sequence continues at coordinate 54,941,030 of NC_088402.1, forward strand.
GACACAATGTAAACAGTGATGTACTGGCATACCTGTTAACGACCTAGATGAACCTAATTGTGATGGTAATAGCTGCACCTTTACACATTTAAATCAGTCTAAGGCCAGCCTTCACAAATCAAATCCATTTTGATTGGTCACATACATGTGTTTAGCAGATGTTATTGCGGGTGTAGCGAAATGCTTGTGCTTCTAGCTCCGACGGTGCAGCACTATCTAACAAGTAATATCTAACACCTTCACAACATATACCCAATACACACAAATCTAATTAAGGAATGGAACTAAACATATATATACAGTATATATGGATGAGCAATGTCAGAGCGGCATAGACTAAGATACAGTAGAATAGTATAGAATACAGTATATACATATGAGGTGAGTAATGCAAGATATGTAAACATTATTAAAGTGACTAGTGTTCCATTTATTAAAGTGGCCAGTGATTTCAAGTCTACAGTTGAAGTCGGAAGTTTACATACACCTTAGCCAAATACATTTGAATAATTCCTGACATTTAATCTGAGTAATAATTTATTTCAGCATTTATATATTTCATCACATTCCCAGTGGGTCAGAAGTTTACATACACTCAATTAGTATTTGGTAGCATTGCCTTTAAATTGTTTAACTTGGGTCAAACGTTTCGGGTAGCCTTCCACAAGCTTCCCATAATAAGTTGGGTGAATTTTGGCCCATTCCTCCTGACAGAGCTGGTGTAACTGAGTCAGGTTTGTAGGCCTCCTTGCTCACACATGCTTTTTCAGTTCTGCCCACACATTTTCTATAGGGTTGAGGTCAGGGCTTTGTGATGGCCACTCCAATACCTTGACTTTGTTGTCCTTAAGCCGTTTTGCCACAACTTTGGAAGTATTGTCCATTTGGAAGACCCATTTGCCACCAAGCTTTAACTTCCTGACTGATATCTTGAGATGTTGCTTCAATATATCCACATAATTTTCCTCCCTCATGATGTCATCTATTTTGTGAAGTGCACCAGTCCCTCCTGCAGCAAAGCACCCCCACAACATGATGCTGCCACCCCCGTGTCTCTCGGTTAGGATAGTGTTCTTCGGCTTGCAAGCCTCCGCTTTTTCCTCCAAACAAAAGGATGGTCATTATGGCCAAAAAGTTCTAATTTAATTTCATCAGACCAGAGGACATTTCTACAAAAAGTATGATCTTTTCCCTATGTGCAGTTGCAAACCATAGTCTGGCATTTTTATGACAGTTTGGAGCAGTGGCTTCTTTCTTGCTGAGCGGCCATTCATATAGGACTCGTTTTACTGTGGATATAGATACTTTTGTACCTGTTTCCTCCAGCATCTTCACAAGGTCCCTTTGCTGTCGTTCTTGATTCACACTTTTCGAACCAAAGTACGTTAATCTCTAGGAGACAGAACAAGTCTACTTCATGAGCGGTATGACGGCTGCGTGGTCCCATGGTGTTTATATTTATGTACTATTGTTTGTACAGATGAACGTGGTACCTTCAGGTGTCTGGAAATTGCTCCCAAGGATGAACCAGACTCGTGGAGGTCAACAATTTTTTTTCTGAGTTCTTGGCTGATTTCTTTTGATTTTCCCATGATGTCAAGCAAAGAGGCACTGAGTTTGAAGGTAGGCCTTGAAATACATCCACAGGTACACCTCCAATTTAGTCAATTAGGCAATCAGAAGCTTCTAAAGCCATGAGATAATTTCCTGGAATTTTCCAAGCTGTTTAAAGGCACAGTCAACTTAGTGTATGTAAACTTCTGACCCACTGGAATTGTGATACAGTGAGTTATAAGTGAAATAATCTGTCTGTAAACAATTGTTGGAAAAAATACTTGTGTCATGCACAAAGTAGATGTCCTAACCGACTTGCCAAAACTATAGTTTGTTAAAAAGAAATGTGTGGAGTGGTTGAAACACTTAGGTTGGAGTCATTAAAACTAGTTTATGTAAACTTCTGACTTCAACTGTATGTATATAGGCAGCGGCCTCTCTGTGCTAGTGATGGCTATTTAACAGTCTGATTGCCTTGTGATAGAAGCTGTTTTTCAGTCTCTCGGTCCCAGCTTTGATGCACCTGTACTGACCTCACATTCTGGATGGTAGCAGGGTGAACAGGCAATGGCTCGGGCGGTTGTTGTCCTTGATAATCTGTTTGGCCTTCTTGTGACATCGGGTGCTGTAGGTGTCCTGGAGGGCAGGTAGTTTGCTCCCTGTGATGCGTTGTGCAGACTGCACCACCCTCTGGAGAGCCCTGCGGTTGCGGGCGGTGCAGTTGCCGTATCAAGCGGTGATACAGCCCGACAGGATGCTCTCAATTGTGCATCTGTAAAAGTTTTAGGTGTCATGACAAATGTCTTCAGCCTCCTGAGGTTGAAGAGGTGCTGTTGTGTGGGTGGACCATTTCAATTAGTCAGTGATGTGTATGCAGAGGAACTTGACGTTTTCAACCTTCGCCACTGCGGTCTAGTCGATGTGAATAGAAGGGTGCTCCCTTTGCTGTTTCCTGAAGTCCACAATCATCTCCTTTGTTTTGTTGACGTTGAGTGAGAGGTTATTTTCCTGGCTCCACACTCTTAAGAGCCCTCACCTCCTCCCTGTAGGCTGTCTCGTCATTGTTGGTAATCAAGCCTACTACTGTTGTGTCGTCTGCAAACTTGATGCTTTGAGTTGGAGGCATGCGAGGCCACGCAGTCATGGGTGGGCAGTGAGTACAGGAGGGGGCTGAGCACGCACCCTTGTGGGGCCCCAGTGTTGAGGATCAGCGAAGTGGAGGTGTTGTTTCCTACCTTCACCACCTGGGGGTGGCCCGTCAGGAAGTCCAGGACCCAGTTGCACAGGGCGGGGCTCAGACCCAGGGCCTCAAGCTTAATGATGAGTTTGGAGGGTACTATGGTGCTAATGCTGAGCTATAGTCAATGAACAGCATTCTTACATAGGTATTCCCCTTGTCCAGATGGGATGGGCAGAGTGATTGCGATTGCATCGTCTGTGGATCTATTGGGGCGGTAAGCAAATTGTAGTGAGTCTAGGGTGACAGGTAAGGTAGAGGTGATATGTTCCTTGACTAGTCTCTCAAAGCACTTCATGATGACAGATGTGAATAGTCATTTAGTTCAGTTACCTTAGCTTTCTTGGGTACAGGAACAATGCTGGCCAGCTTGAAGCATGTGGGGACAGCCGACTGGGATAGGGAGAGATTGAATATGTCCGTAAACACACCAGCCAGTTGGTCTGCACATTCTCTAAGGACAGGGCTAGGGAGGCCGTCTGAGCCGGCAGCCCTGCGAGGGTTAACACACTTAAATATCTTACTCACGTCGGCCACGGAGAAGGAGAGCATCAGATCAATTGCTTGGCCTGACAAATAAAATATCCTGCATATATAACATACACCTCTTATCTAGTATTATAGCATTTTCAGATAATAACCCATTTGGGGAATAGTACACATTACATGGCAAACTCAAGTATCAATATATACCTTAGAGAATGTCCAATCATTCCTGAAGCAAGCTGTGTTCTATCTGGTATCATACGAAAAGTAACATAGTGAAAAAGTGCAACATTCTCTTCGAAAAGACAAAAGTCATCTATCTGTGTTCTGATAAATGACTTATCTGGGTCTAAACGTCAAATTCCAGAGACCGCCAAACGTCTTCCATCTCCACTTGCTAAAGAGGATTATAACATATTAAGCAGTGACAACAAGTGGTTCAATGACCGAATAATTGATGGGTTCAATGATCTTTTGAATTCACATCTGAAGGAGCAATTTGTGTTAATTTCTTTTGTGAGTCAGGAATTAGAGTCTGTTTTGTGACAGCAAAGAGGTTATGCCAAATGTGCCTGGAACGGTGCACAGTTGGTGGCGTTTTGAGAGCGTCATAGTGCCTGTCAACTAAAAGTCACATTGGACAGTCATAGCCACAGATTTGCAGCATATAGTTAGTAGCAGTAATTGCATTACATTAAATCTTAAAATGATGGATTCCTGAATCAGTATGAACGTGAATTAAAGGACACACTACTTCCACTTCAGAAATACATGGCATTACAGTATCTGGCAATGCATGGATTTGTAGTGGATGTGACACTAAACTATCATTTTTCTCATTCGTCCTACCAGTTTAGAAAACAGTCAGATGCTAGTAGTTGGGGTGTTTATGTGTGCTTATTCTGTAAAGCAGTGTTATTAGACGGCAGTGTGAATATGCTTTGTCACAATGGCACGCAAGTGCATGTTTAACATTTTAAACTCTACAGAAAAAGCCTTTGTTGACCTTGATAGATAATACAATACAGAAACGGGATTATCTTTCAATCTCGTCTCTGTTATTGGTTTAGAAATCGTGGTTGATAGGCATTTACATTATACTACTAAAGCAACACATTAGAGGCCTGTAAACTTGTAACTGTTCTCCATTGTTGCTCTGAAAGCTTGATTGTACTGTTTACTGTCAGCCTTGTCTTCCGTAGTGCTTTGTAAACGCTACAAAAAAGTGCCTTTGCTGTCCTATAGCTTGACAATATAGCTTGTAAATAATCCACGTTTTTGTTGTCGTTGCTGAAACTAGTTAATAGGCCTTTACTGTATACTGCTAACCTTGATAGATCAAGAAGCACATATCGGCCTACAACTTATAAATATTTTTTCTCCATTGCTGTTCAGAAAGTGTGATTATACTGTGTCCTAGTAGCCTGGTTAATCATTACATTTAATTTGTAAATAAATTAGATTTATTTTCGATTAAAAAAATAACGTTTTCTTTTGTTGTTGTTGAGTGTGTAATCATTTCAGGGCTTTATTTGCTTAGTAGAGACCCTGCTGAGTATTTCCCACCTCACTTTAGCTACGTCAGGTAGTAAAGTGTTCTCTACAAGCCAATATGCATCTCATGTACAGTCTATTACAGTGTATTGAATGAAGTAAGTAGCGTAATGAGTCACCATCACTCTTTATTAAATTGATTGCCCAGCACCAGAGACCCATTTAACTTTGAGACTCTGTTGAGTAATTCCAATAACATATATTTGTATTTTATTAAGTGTATTTCTTTAAATATAGCCTACACAATAGCTTTCAACATACCAGTATTGGTGTAAACTTTCAAAATAAATGCTGGTGTAAATAATACAATGTTAAGAATAAAGTAGAATAAAGTTCAAAGGTGGTTGCAATGCTGTGAAAACAATATGTACTGAAAAAATAAAAATAAATCAATATTTCCAAAGTTTAACATGTCTTTTGCAAGGGCGACTCTTATTTTGAAAAAAAAATGTATCTGCCAACATAATATCCTGCTGCTAGGAGAACGATAATCAAGGAGTGGACCGGTGATGCTTCCTTCCTTCGTTTAACAAATTCAACTACCCTTATCACGGCTGTTAGTGTTAGTCACACATATCAGAAGTCAAGCTAGATATATTCTTAACGTTACTATTAGGCCTTTTAAAGTAAGTCAAAGTCACCTAAATAAGGCTAGGAGTAATCAACGGAAAAGCTTGTCACTTCAAAGCGCATGTCATGACATACAGCGCATTGGGAAAGTTCAGACCCCTTGACTTTTTCCACATTTTGTTACATTACAGCCTCATTAAAAAAAATATTAAATTGAGTTTCTACCATTTTTCTCTGCAGATCCTCTCAAGCTTTGTCAGGATGGATGTGGAGCGTCACTGCACAGCTATTTTCAGGTCTCTCCAGAGATGTTCCATTGGGTTCAAGTTCGGGCTCTGGCTGGGCAACTCAAGGACATTCAGAGACCTGTCCGGAAGCCACTCCTGCGTTGTCTAGGCTGTGTGCGTAGGGTCGTTGTCCTGTTGGAAAGTGAACCTTCGCCGCAGTCTGAGGTCCTGAGCGCTCCCGAGCAAGTTCACATCAAGGATCTCTCTGTACTTTGCTCTGTTAATCTTTCCCTCAATCCTGAATAGTCTCCCAGTCCCTGCCGCTGAATAAATCCCCACAGCATGATTCTGCTACCACCATGCTTCACCATAGGGATGGTGCCAGGTTCCCCTCAGATGTGATGCTTGGCATTCAGGCCAAATAATTCAATCTTGGTTTCATCAGACCAGAGAATCTTGTTTCTCATGGTCTGAGAGTCCTTTAGGTGTCTTTTGGCAAACTCCAAGCGGGCTGTCATGTGCCTTTAACTGATGAGTGGCTTCCGTCTGGCCACTGTACCATAAAGGCCTGATTGGTGGAGTGTTGTAGAGATGGTTGTCTTTCTGGAAGGTTCTTGAACTCTGGAGCTCTGTCAGTGACCATCGGGTTCTTGGTCACCTCCCTGACCAAGGCCCTTCTCTCCCTATTGCTCAGTTTGGCCAGGCCAGGCAGCCAGCTCTAGGAAGAGTCTTGGTGGTTCCAAACTTCTTCCATTTAAGAATGAGGGAGGCCACTGTGTTCTTGGGGACCTTCAATGCTGCAGAAATGTTTAGGTACCCTTCCCCAGATCTGTACCTCGATACAATCCTGTCTCTGAGCTCTACGGACAAATCCTTTGACCTCATGGCTTGGTTTTTGCACTGACATGCACTGTCAACTGTGGGACTTTATATAGACAGGTCCAATGAATTGAATTTACCACAGGCGGACTCCAATCAAGTTGTAGAAACGTCTCAAAGATGATCAATGGAAACAGGATGCACCTGAGCTCAATTTCGAGTCTCATAGCATAGGGTCTGAATACTTATGTAAATAAGGTATTTCCGTTGTTTTTTTTGTTAAATGTGCAAACAGTTCTAAAAAAACAAATTTCACTTTGTCATTATGGGGTATTGTGTGTAGATTGGTGAGGGCAGCTGTTTCTGTTGTCAGAAGAGTATCAGCGACTGTGTTAACTGCTCCACCTAGTGGCACATTTGAGGGGCAAGCAAGCAGCACCCTAAATACATATCCTATACTACTACCTACCTACCCAGTGTTGCAAAAAGACGATTCACTGTTCACATTTCATACAATCGTATTTTATTTCATATAGAGACAGAGAAATATCTGAAACTAAATAGGAGTCTGCGCAATGGTCACAGTACAAAGAGAAACACATCGTTAGTGGAAATCTGAGGAACCTGTCTGGTGCACGGACAATCTGTGAAAACCAAGCTTCGAGGCACCTTCCCCAACAAATTAAACAGAACGGCATCAGAACCAATCCTTGGGCCACCTTCCCCAACAAATTAAACAGAACGGCATCAGAACCAATCCTTGGGCCACCTTCCCCAACAAATTAAACAGAACGGCATCAGAACCAATCCTTGGGCCACCTTCCCCAACAAATTAAACAGAACGGCATCAGAACCAATCCTTTCACCAACAAATTAAACAGAACGGCATCAGAACCAATTTGGGCCACCTTCACCAACAAATTAAACAGAACGGCATCAGAACCAATCCTTGGGCCACCTTAAACAGAACCATCAAACAAATTAAACAGAACGGCATCAGAACCAATCCTTGGGCCACCTTCCCCAACAAATTAAACAGAACGGCATCAGAACCAACCAACAAATTAAACAGAACGGCATCAGAACCAATCCTTGGGCCACCTTCCCCAACAAATTAAACAGAACGGCATCAGAACCAATCCTTGGGCCACCTTCCCCAACAAATTAAACAGAACGGCATCAGAACCAATCCTTGGGCCACCTTCCCCAACAAATTAAACAGAACCAAGAACCAATCCTTGGGCCACCTTCACCAACAAATTAAACAGAACGGAACATCAGAACCAATCCTTGGGCCACCTTGGGCCACCTTCACCAACAAATTAAACAGAACGGCATCAGAACCAATCCTTGGGCCACCTTCACCAACAAATTAAACAGAACGGCATCAGAACCAATCCTTGGGCCACCTTCACCAACAAATTAAACAGAACGGCATCAGAACCAATCCTTGGGCCACCTTCACCAACAAATTAAACAGAACGGCATCAGAACCAATCCTTGGGCCACCTTCACCAACAAATTAAACAGAACGGCATCAGAACCAATTAAACCTTGGGCCACCTTCACCAACAAATTAAACAGAACCAATCGGGCATCAGAACCAATCCAATCCTTGGGCCACCTTCACCAACAAATTAAACAGAACGGCATCAGAACCAATCCTTGGGCCACCTTCACCAACAAATTAAACAGAACGGCATCAGAACCAATCCTTGGGCCACCTTCAACAAATTAAACAGAACGGCATCAGAACCAATCCTTGGGCCACCTTCACCAACAAATTAAACGGAACTGCATCCGCATTGGCATCCTTCACCACACCTTAACATTTCAAACCTCATAAATAAGTTATTTGATTTAAAGACTCAAGAGTGCAGATCTTATCTTAACCAACATTCAGAGACGTGACACAGATAGTGGGAAAAAATGAGAAACCAGAAAGAAACAAAGAGCAAGAGATTTCGACAAGATGTTCCCTGGGGAGTAGAGAGCCTGCATCAGTGGCTGTATTGTTCCGTCAGTGTCACAAGCTGCTGAACGTTGTCAGGCCAAAACCATTCAGAAATGACAGGAAACCACTGTGTACAACATCTAGTCTTCTAGCTCTCCCCGTTACACACTCATTCGGGTAAAAAGAAACAAAATCAAACTGGCTGGCCAGAAAAACTAAAGATTCTGACAGAACACAAATCAACAGTATGAACAAAAAGGAAGATAGACCCACACACCTTCAATCTGTTATGGCCATGGTTCCCCTTCGAGTAATCCAACTCTGACTTAAGAGCAAAAATAAGCAATAAACAACCACATCATCATCATCATCCACAGAGCAACTTGTCCAATTATCAGGTGCCCCATAAATGTTGGAAACATTTGAAAACAAAGATCTAGCAGTAGTAAAATAGCTGGGGGTAAATCGAGACCTACAGTTGTTGCCAAATATATCAATAAACTTTCTGTACCTTTTCTTCTGGCAATTTGGCCCACTCTTCAGCAACAAACTGCTCTTATTCTTCAACGTTTGAGAAGTGTCCTGTCTCGCCATAGATGGGATCGTCACAGATGTGATTCAGATCTGGACCCTTCACTGACTATTAGAACAGTCCAGGGTGCTTTTTATGCATGTTTGTGGTTGTTGTCCTACTGGTAGATCCACAACCTTTGACAAAGACACCTGGTTGAACATTGCACTCCAAAGCACCTTGATAATCTCCAGATTTCCTGATGTCCTGCACACGTCTAAGGCCTGCACTGCCAGAGGCAGCAAAGCAACCCTTAAGCAGCAAAGCAACCCTTAAGCATTATCAAACCTCCCCCATGGTTGATTGTAGGGAGGGTGTTATTTTCTTTGAATGCCTAATTTGGTTGTTAGTAAACATAGGAAGACCTCACTGCTGGAGACAAAAAAAAAAGCCTGGTTGGACTTCTCAAAAACCCGCCTAACCAAGCCTAAATCCTGGGGAAAAGGGTCTGTGGACCAATGAATCAAAATCGGAACTCTTTGGCAATACAGATCTGGGTTTACTGACACATGATTTATTATTTCAATGAAATAACACCCTCCCTATAATCAAAGATGGGGAGGTTTGGTAATGCTGTGGGGTTGCTTGAAATTAGCAGATTATCAGGCGTTTTGGAGTCCAGTGATCAACCCAGTGTCCAAAAAATGTGTCTCCACTGAAGGCTGTGGGTCTTCCAGCAGGGCAACAACCCCCCCCACACACACACACACACATCAAAAAGCATCCAGGAATGGTTAAGAAGAGATGCTGGACTGTTCTGAAGTGGCCAGCAAAGTCACATCAAAAACGTATTGGCGAGATCTGAAAACCGCAGTTGGTGGATGGCCCCCCTGAATTATTGAAGAATTATAGAAGTATGCTGCTGAAAAGTGGGCCAAATTGTCAGCAGAAAGGTGCAGCAAGCTCATTGATGAAGCGTTTATATGCAGTTATCTTGGCCAAAGGGTGCCAATTATTTTGTCCATGTCATTGGTCTTTACTTTCTAAATTAAAATGATAAATAAGCTAAATTGGTTCTGCAATGTCGAAAATCCAGTGTGTGGTTACGGTTTGTTTGTTTTTAATTTCTATTTATTTTAGAAGTAATAGGGAATTATTTAAGAAAAGTGCAAGTGTGTCAATATATATTCGGCCATAACTGTCTTTCAGTGATGGAGAAGAGAGAAAAGATGTCAAAGACATTGAAGACTAAACACCAATCAGCACAAAAGGATGACCTAGAAAACCATTGAGAATCTGCATCCGTCTGCTGAAAGCTTGCTCTGGGACAATAGCAACACACAGCAACAGATGGAGAGTTTGCCAAGAGTGCCAAGAGTCTCTGCTCCGGTTGTGCCGTCTCAGACACAAGGTCTGGGAGTCAGACGAGAGCAGCAGGTGTGGAGCAGGCGTCTCGGGTCAAAAGAGCTGTAATTAAAAAAACATTTTGTACAACCATTCAATAGTTTATTCAGGAGAGACATGACAAACTAGGGAGAGTCCAATGTGTTTGTACATTGCATTCATGTTTCAATGGACATATGCGGGTGGGGCCAGGAGAGCAATCTGTGTACAACTTCGGCGAGTCAGAGCGAAAAACTGATAAGCCTGACAATGTGTCAAAAACTGCTAGAGCTAGAGTGTCTGTGTGTGTGTGTGTGGGGGGGGGTGTCACTGTAGTGTGTGTGCTACTCAAAACTTAGTATAGCTGAGTGTGTATCAGTGTGTCTGTTATGAGCTGGAGGGAGCGTCCTCAAAGCTGATGATGCTGGACTCCTGTCCCGTGGTGTTCTGGGAACCATTAGACCCCCCTACTGGCGAGGTTCTCTCATGTCCAGAGAGCAGCGGGGTGTCGGCCCGAACCTCGTCCTCATCGTCGTCCTCTTCGTCGTCCATGCTCGGCCAGGCCGACTGGTCCTCCACCTTCTTCAGTCGCTCGTTCAGGGCCTTCAGCGCCAACTGCCTGTAAGACGATCAGACAAAGTCCGTTTTAAAACAAACCGTGTCTGCCCATTACCAAGCAAGGCTGAGCAAATGTTTGCATTACATCATGGCATAGCAGGTGTCTCGGAGTCCCTTCCAAACAGCCACTGATCCTCTCCAGGTGCAGAGCGAGGTGATATGTAGAGGCCTAACTGCCATCTATGTAACTGAGGACAAATAGTGTATGCGTGACAGCTTGCAAGTGTGTCAGCCACATAATGAAGGTAAACAAATATTGGGCTGTGTGCTGTAATGGATCCCTGTGTGAGTGCGTGTGTGTGTGTTTATTTGGGCCTCTACAGCACTCACCTCCTCCTCTCTGTGTCCTGGGGATCCACCCCCGGCAGACTGATGGTGATGGAGGAAGGTGCCCCGACGTCGTAGCGTTTCACCATCTTCCTGCACACCTTGATCTTCACCAGGGCTGCGTGCACCAGGCCAGCCAGCAGCCCCACCACTGGCTGCACCACTTCAGGGAAGAAGGAGGCAAAGGCAAAGTGGTCTGACATGTCCCCACGGCCCCGGCTGTGCCTCTGGTAGAAGCGCAGGTAGACCCAGCCTGCCAGGGCGCCAAAGCTGTAGGCCGCCAGTGGTGCGGCATTCTCCAGCAGGCCAGAGAGGCGTAGCAAGGCCAGGCAGAGGAGGACCAGCGCCGGGGACGCTTTGAGCCTCACCTGTGGAACCCGCAGCACAGTCGTGTCCCCCATGGTCTGCTTGAGGGCCACCAACACCCCCCCGAGGAAAGCTGGTGCCCCATGGACTCGCACAGCAAACAAGTAGTCCAGGTCAAAGGTGGCGACGTACGTGAGCAAGTAGGAGAGGCCCGCCAGGAGGCCTGCAGAGATGTTGACCACGGCAAAAAAGATTAGCAGCTCCAAGGCGCCCCACAGAGGCTCCAACAGCCGGCCACAGGCCATGACAGTCCCAACATTGGCCACCAATCCCCACACATGCTGCTCCACCACAGCATGGGTCACCAGGGTCCAGATCCAGAAGTTAGGGGGGAAGAGGTAGCCAGGCGTCACACCCAGGGCGTATGGAGTGTCAACTGCCCACGAGAGCAGATACAGAAGTAGCACTATGGCACTTATGGACTTCACCACAACGCTAGTGTTGGTTAATGCACCCAAGAAGTGCTGTCGTGCAACTGGCAGATAGCGATTCATTGTGTCGTTTGTCAGTATCGCGCAAGGGCCGATCAGTAAGTTTGTATGACCTGCAGCTGCTCACGTGTTGGCCGTTAATCAGCAGTGCCAAGAAGAACAAACGTAATCTGCTGATACAGACAACATCCACTCTCGACAGTGATGCTTCATAGGGGAAATAATCTGACTGATCAATGCTAATGGGTGGTTTAAATGGACCTTTAATGGTATTGCTGTTCAAAAACACTTGATGGGGAAACTTTGCTACCTCGCTATAACCCTTTATAGTTGCCGAACTGAACTATCTAGTGTGATTAGATATTAAGAATAGGTAACTGGGCTAATTTACTAAGCTAACATATGTAGCAACCTGTGAATTACTCTCAATTGACACCAAACGGTGTCATTCTCGAAGCTTACATACATCACAAATATTAAATAGTTACTGTACTTTAGAAATCATACCAAGAACTTCAGCTAGCTAGCTGGCTAGCAAGCGCTGGAATAAGTAGCTAATAAGCTAAGTTAGTTAGCTTGTTATTGCTAAGTTGCTATTAAATGGCTAGGGAAAGAAGTCTGACAGTTTGTTACGATGTTTTATATCCACCATTCGAATTCATAAGACGACCAGTCAACATTTGATGAAAGGGTTTGAGTAGTATGACTCCAAAAACGACAACAATTAGCACCAGCGCCTCACTTGTTTTCCTCGGCCCAGGATTCACCGCTAGCTAGCCACAGTAGCTCGAGTTTTTCCTGTAACGTTAGTTAGCAGTAGCTACAGGCCTTCAAAACAATGTTGTCGAGGTGATCAAAAATCGGAGATTCACGCGAAATCCATGACGTCTTCACAATGTCAGAGAGCCTATTCGGTTACGTCAACGTTATTCCGATTAAAAAATCACAGATGACTGACTATCCAGCACTTCACACACACTGACCAAAAGAGTCTTGGGCTCACTGCCACCGTCACCAACACACAAAGCGTCAAGTCACGCCAGCGTGGTGCACTGGAGCACTATGGGAAACAGTTGTTATTATTATTTTTTAACTTCTTCTTCATTATGGAGGGCCGCAAATAAATATTATAGGTGCATGCCACCACCTACTGTATTGACTCTGCATCAGCCTACTATCATGTAGTATGAATTCATTACACTATGTGAAAAAATTGCCCTACCAACTAACCCTACACCCATTAAAACCTCACCACTATTCCACTACTTTGGCCCCATTTGATCCTGCACCAGGCAAGCAGCCTAAGACGGGACACTATCGTTTAAATCACCTTGTAACTCTTCTACAGTAAAATCTTATACACCCAAGTACTTCTCTACAGCTGCCACCACAACATCTATCCTCTGTGATTTTCATTCTATTCCTGCAGTACAGTCGATCACCATGGCTATGAATGCCCCAAAAAACAAACCTACTGAAGCACATGCTATTCCTACCACTCTACTGATTTCAGAGGGGTTGGGTTAAATGCGTAAGTCACATTTCAGTTGAATACATTCAGTTTGACAACTGACTAGGTATCCCCCTTTCCCTTTCCTTTTGTTTTGGTCCAGGATCCCTCATCCTGGACCCACCTTCCTCTACTTATTCTCTTCCCTGCCTCAGCATACTACACCTTCTGTACTACTCTGATGCCTTTCTCTCCCTGGACACCTCTGATCTCCAGCACCATGTGGGTACCCCTACAGTTAAACATACACCATTTTCCAAAGATACTACACATTCCTATGTCTCAAGTCCTCCTGCACACTTCTCACATCTAGGATTCTCCCTCCTACACACTGATGCCACATGACCATAAGCTTGACACCTAAAACACCATAATGGGTTTGGGACAAAAGCTCTCACGGGATAACTGACAAATCCTAACTTGACTTTAGACTCGGCATCAAAACCTAATAGTACAGACAGTGTCTTCTTTGTTTCACCACGCTCTTCACCGGGTCTGCATCGCAACAAACATTGGGCGTCACAGACAACGGGAATCTTCAACTTCAGTTGACCCTGCTCAACACTTAACGCCTCTCCAGTTATCAGTCCTTTCAACAGGGCCCTGCTCCGGAGAGGAAATCAAAAGGTACACAGGTATTGTCCTCAGGCGTGTGGTGCGGAGCGCACGCTCCCTCTGAATGGCAGAAACGCAAAAAAACGACACGATTCCACTTCAAGTCACTTTCACGACCCAACATTCCCCAACCTCTTTTTCCCACCCAATCTGACACCATATATGGATCAGCCAGAAGGCAAGGATCCATTCTCTCCAAAAAATCTCACTCCCACTGGGCAAATATCATATTTATCACCATCTGGATGAGGCTCAAACTCAGCGGTCTTGAACCGCATCTGCAGCCACAGTTAATTAATCCTCACTCTCACCATGTTCAATTTCCTTCTACAGCACTCGATATTTACTCTTAATGTGTTCCACCTTTTTTTCCCCCTGCCCGTCTTCTTACCGACCTCTATGGGTTCCCCTGACTCAATCTCCATGTCTGACAACCATTCCGGTGTACCCGTCAACTTGTTCCACTCGCCAGATACCCGTTCACCCTCATTTCGCTCCACATGGTAGGGCAGCCTATAGATGGGTTCGCTGACAAACAGAAGTCTGTGAGATGCTGTGATTTTGGATGGCCAGATAGTTACCAACAATGACAAGAAACTGCCCTGTGGGGAATCGTGACTCGTTGCAGCTCGTTTAATCTGGTTGTTGATACCATGTCTTGATTTGAGGTGTTTTGACTGACCTCATGTCAATGCTAATATGGTTCAAATGCAGTAGCTAGCTAACCAACATCTGTAATTATGTGTTTGAGAGACTAGTGCTCATTGTGCAAATGTATGCATTTTCAATAAACATTGGAAGCAAAATATTGTTTAAATGTTGCCAACCCTGTTTGTTTTGCACCATAGTTTGTTGCTAAACAACCAACCCGTTTATGGGTCATGGATAGTTTTTTTACTTGGATTATGATCTAGGCTAGGCTGCTCTTCAGAGACTAGATTTATTTCAAATTCAGCACAATTTTGTGTCACCCCCACCACACAGCAGTCAAGGGATGCTCCAGTCTCAGTGCCTGCCTGTCAGCCTCCAGCTCTTTATGCATAGCCTAATTCCCAACATTTATTTGCTTTGAGGATTCTCTTGCAATCTGTTTATTTTTTTTGTGATAAAATATTACGGATTGGCCTGTGTGTTTACATCATCTCTGGTCCATCTCTCCGCCCACCTGGAATACTTACCTCAAATATCATCATGATGTTATTTTTTGCCAGAGATCTTGTTACATTTTAGGGATTCTATATGGAATTCTATAGCTTTTTCCTGGACTGGCTACAAATGGAGTGTTTAGCTGTCTGAGTAGTGAGAAGCTAATCTGACTACTAAAACGTAAATGTATTCAAACTGACATGTATTCAAACTGACATGTTTGGAGATGGACAGCAGCACCCTGCATTCCACTGCTGGCTTGCCTTTGAAGCTAAGCAGCATTGGTTGTGGTCAGTCCCTGGATGGGAGACCAGATGCTACTGGAAGTGGTGTTGGAGGCCCAGTTAGAGGCACTCTTTCCTCATGTTTTTAGACCAAACTCAATTCCCCAGGACAGTGATTGGGGACCTTGCTCGGTGTATGCAGTCTTTTGGATGGGACGTTAAAACAGGTGTCCTGACTCTCTGTGGTCACGAAAGATCCCATGGCACTTATTGTAAGAGTAGGGGTGTAAAAACCTGATGTCCTTGCTAAATTATAATCTGGCCCTCAAAAGGCCACAATCATCCCCAGCTTCCATCTGGGTCATTCATCCCTCCTCTCCCCTGTAACTATTCCCCAGGTAACTTACCTGGTAAAATAAGGTTGAACATGCATTGATTAAAGAGACAGAAATGACTGGGATAACTGCATACACATTCATTTTATTCAGTAATTAATTGGCATAAAAAACATTACACTAAAGAATTCACATTTCTCAGGTGTAAAAAAAAGACAAAGCCCTCTGCCAGCAGAACTCTATGAGAATCAAACATCACAGATAGAGAGAGAGCACAGCAAAATCTGATCTGATATCAAACCAAGATAACGTGAATAGCTCACTGGCAGGAAATGCAGTGGATAATGGCTGGCTACCAAAAAAACATGAGGGACCTTTGACTGGCAAAGAACAATGGTGCGTTTGCACGTTGTCCTCTGAAGACAGGCATACAAATGGACACGCCCGCAAACAAACCAAAACAATGTGTAAAGTAAGCAGAGTTATAATGCGCTTGTTCACTTACAGTGATACAAACACGAGACAAAGGCTGTTTTATCGAGACTCAGATGAGACCTGCTTGGATCTGGGATGCCTCAGTGGAACTTTCCTTATGGAGAACAAGAACCACAACACTGGACGCAATTGTACTGCGCGGATAGTGTTTTCTATGGAATATTGATGCATCTCTCTGAATAACAGTTCTGCTTTTACAGAATCAAAAAGACAAACGACCGGTACTGCGAGGTTAAATTGTGAGCGTGCGATGCGGGTGAGGGAGACAATTTGCATGACCCAAATCCCTGTGAACGTTCGACTTATGTAAAGGGTTGGTTTATGTAAAAGGCCAAGGTTAGGCAACCCAAACAGAGTCTTCAATTCAAAAACACACAAATGTCCACGCATCTTGGTCATGTAAGAGGACCCATACGGGGAGAGAAAACCATGGCAGTTGTGACAGTCCCAGATCTCTGCCCGCATCTCCCATTCCCAAGACGTTACAACTTTACATTGTAGATCAGACGGCAACACAGAGCTCACAACATCAAAGAGCGGTGAACACATCAAGTGACATCCAGTCCACCGTGGCCAAGCTTCCTGGAAAAAGCAGACATCATGGAATCCCTTTTTTAAACATTTTTGTTTACAATGTTACGACACGTAAAAGCACTTGTTCCCAGATACAACTGAACAGAATCTGCTTGCATAGCTGATGATGAAAATCTAAGGCTTCTAAGTCATTTAAGATATACACTGGCGAAGTCGACGTACAGAACCTCCGTTTCATAGTCACAACATGTCAACGTTATCAACTTGAAGGCTGGCAGACAAGCTCATTTCACCCAAGCTGTTGTAAACACCAAAAGCAAGCACCAGACAACAACTATAAATTCATTCTACGTACAAAACAGTAAACCTGTCTCCGTGTAAAGATAACAGTTTTGATCGAACGTGTTTGTTTCTACTTTTTTTTTTTTTTAAATGCATTGTCATCTAGGCTGACAGCTATTCTCAATTTTGCCCTCTTCATCTGATTTTAGGTCATGTCATCTGATGGATATGACTCTGGACAGGTCTCTAGACAATGCTCAGTCCCCTCCAAAAGTTAAGCGAAAGAGTTACTCATGTTCAGATAGTGCTTGAGGATCTGTGTGTAAGATAAGATAGTGTGTGATTAAACATTTGCTTTTTTATCAAAGTAAATGAACTTGAAATGCCATTCAAAACATTATTTTATTTACAAAAGATCTTAAAGCCATCCATTGTTACATGTCCATTCACAAACTATGTACTGTACAGGCTTTGCTAACCATGCTAGCACATACTCATAGACTTCCTGTCATTGTGCCAACGCTAGTTAGCATTGGCGCGCAAAAACTACCTCTAACTTCCCGAAGTATCCCTTTTAACTAAATGGAATTTACTGGACAGTCAGTTGGTGGCTGACTGAATCGATTTATAAATAAATACTGAAATTCAAGTAGAAAGCTATGAAAAAGATTGAGTGGTACAACAACTGAAAACATTAAACTGAGGGAACTAGCTTTCATTTGCCATTAGGATATATAGATTCAAATGAACATCTGGATGATATGAACAAAAAACAAAAGCACTGGGTGACATTTTCTCTCTGCTAATGAGTGGTTTGACCGCCCGTGACTGGTTGGTCCTGAAACTCACACACTGAGTCAGATGTCTAATAAATCACACTTCTCAAGTTATGGAACACAATAATTGCCGTGTTCCAGTAAATGAACATAAAACAAAAAAAAATCCCCTTACAAACAAAAACAGAACAAAAAAAGTACAAACATTTAAAATAAGAATGAATAAATATGCACTGTCATAAATACATGAATTTGGTAAATTCAAAACGTTGAAAAAAGAAAAGCACATTAAGTGTGGTATGAATGAAAAGAAGAACAAGTCTTATGATACGAGGGTATCGTAATAAATGCAAGAATTGGAGTTTAAAGCTCTTGCTGAAGAGACTCAAGGCTAGGGACTTGGTGGAGGTGGTGGGCTGGCCTTCCCTCTTCCCAAAGTGGGTTGGATTGAGACAGTAAGTCTATGCAAGTAATGAGTCAGAAGTAACGAAAATGAAAAGTGCTGTTTATTAATTAAACAGACCCAGGTCTCACACACTTAACCCCCCCCTTAACAATGAGCTCACAACAAAGTCAGTAATAACATTCTGTGACCAAATTCGAAAGACACCCTCTTCTTTAGGCCAATAGCAGTTGGTGACATTTGGTCGCGTCAGAGAATAATCCTCTCTGGAGAGAGTGCTTGAAGTTTTTTTTTGGCACAGCTATTTTTGAATTTGCTCAAATTATTTTGGTTTGACAATGACCCCTTGAACCCTGGGTTGTTTTTCCAGTTGAAATCACATATGCCAGAGATGAGACAAAGGAGCAGAAAACAAGTGTTCAAACTATCCACCGAGACAGAGCGAGCCACTAGGAGACAAGTTCTCTACTCTAGAACACTTGGGTACCCAGTGCAGAAACAGACAGGGAAGGGGACACACACACACAGAGGTGTCACAGGTCATATTTGCATCACTTAGAGAAGCTACAGTAAGACTATGGGTGAGATCCAGGTCCCTAGGACTGCCCGTCTCGCTGTTTCTCTACTCCCACTGGGTAACATTCAGAGACAGAGGCAAGGCATTTTCAATTCACCGTCCCTTTGGACAGTTGGCCCTTCGCAAGAGCAATGTTTTCACATCATCACCGGTAGACAAGGCAATCAAATCAGAAAAATGCAGAAGATGACATAAAACGTGGAAATCAGATCTTCCCAAAAGTGACGCCTGTCCCAAAGATCTGCATTAAAGGCGTAAATAAGTGTACATTCTTTGAGTTGAAGGTTCTTACTTTTTAGATTTTCACCCATCAAAGACCCTAACGGTTTCTTTGACTTCAGTCTCGACTCGCCCATTTTCGGATTGTCATCCAATTTCTCAAAAAAACTCAACACTTCTGTCCTGGCAGTTAATTCAAGAGCAAATCAAATTGATTTTGAAAACAGTTTTAGAGTAGGACTACCATATAAAATAATATTCAGTAGAAAATAATGACAATCAAGAACAATATCGTCAAACAGATATTTTGTGCCATACCATAATTACTACCAACTATGTCTCTCAATTTGATTGATTAACTCTAGTCTACTGTCAGTTAGTTATTAACCTAGTCTATCATCAACTGTTGGAAAAATGCAAAAAGTTTTAGAAGACAACCAAGCGAATTAGTCAGTCTTCTGAACAAACAGTACACCCTGGTGGCGATTAAGGGTCACTGCAGGTTCAAACCCAGCTGTCGCTTCAGTGATTTGAATAAGGACAGGACAGAACATTTTGGAAGCCCCAAGTCCGTTTCCTTTTCATCTACGTTCTCTCTGGTGCTCAGTTCTTCTATTTTCTTCTTTTTAAATGAGATATTCAGCATAAGGATTTGTTGCTTTGTCCAGATGTGTTATATTCCAATACAGACTCATTTTCTGAACGGCGTGCATGTTGCACTTGGGATGGGAAAAAGGGTTGGTGGAGGCTCTCATTGTCCAGTCACCTCAATGACATCATCGTCATCGCTGTCTGAGCTACTACCAGCGTTCTCTGCCGAGCCGTGGGCGTCAGAGCGACCCAGCCCCGCCCCCATCAGGCCAGAGGAGGGGAAGTGGGAGAGGAAGCTGGAGCCAGCGGGGCCTGGGGTGGCGGCCGGGAGCCCCCCAGGGAGCAGCGAGCTAGGGTACATGCCCACGGACTGGCCGTAGGACATGGGGAAATCTGGGGGCAGCATGCCAGCCATACCAGCACCCAGCATGAAGGGAGCCAGGGAGGCCGAGTCAGAGGCAGCCGAGGAGGAGCTGGTAGTGGTGGAGGAGGAAGACCTGGAGGAGGAGCTAGTTAGGGTGCCGTCACCCAGGCCGAAGGGGTCAGAGGTCATGGGGAACATGAGACAGGGGTCACCCATCTGGCTGTGGGGCTGGAAGTAGGGCGAGCCAGCTCCCATGAAAAGGGGTTGCTCAATGGAACCCAGCATGGCCGGGTTGAGGCCCATGGGCGGGAGGCCGTAACCCCTGGTGAAGGGAAAGCCCCGGGGGGGCAACGGGGCCGAGGTGCGCTTGCCGGGGGCCAGCTGCTTGTTGTTGGCCCATTCGTCGGCAGACGGGGTGGAGGCTTTGCGCTTGGTGCCCTTCAGGTCCAGGGCGGCCGTGGAGTCTGTGTTGGGCTGGGCCGTGGTCTCTCCCCAGGGCTTGACATGGCTGGTCACGCTGCTGCCATTGGTGCTCTCTGCCAGCGCCGTCTCCAAGGATCCTGCAGACAGAGCCTTGGAGGCCTGCTGCTGCTGGATCTTGTTTCCGGCTGCAGCTGTGTACCTCTGGAGCTCGCTCAGGATCTCGGGGCTGTCAGGGGAGAGCGGGCGAGTCACACAGCCGCTGGTGCCGTTCGCCGAGTCCTCCGATGCCTTCTGGGTGTCTGAGGGAGGGGAGGGAAGACAGACAGACGGGTCAGATACTGCTCTCTGGTCTAGATGAACAGAAACCATCAGCACTCAAAAACAGATCCATATGGACCAAACGGGTAGAATTTATACTGACTAAGAGTTGAGTTGGGATTGCTACTTTTGGGTGCAACAGCTGAGTTCTCCTCCCCTGCCTTGAGCTTGCTTGCAGCACGGATGGCAAAGATCCTCCCGTCACAGGTTCTGATGTAGGTCCCTTTAGTTCCTCTGATGACGTGGATGCTCTCTCCTGCACTGATCCTGGCCTTGACATCAGTTGAACTGTTGGTTCCTGGTATCACGATATCTGTGGTGGTGACGATCTTCTGGACGAAGACGCCTGCCTTCTGCAGGTAGTTGACGGGAAAGCCCGAGCTGGAGTCAGAGTCTGCCGTGGAGGCGGAGGCATGAGACGCCTGGCGAGGCAACATGGGAATTGGAGTTGACTGAACGGGGCGGACGCTGGCCACGGGCTTCTCATCTTGGCGAGGGGGTGGGCGCCTGAAAGGGGGGGTCAAGGGAGAGGAAAGATGAGGGTGGTGAATTGGCAGTCCAAATTGAGGGTGGAGGGTTAGAAGAACAGTTTAAAGGAATTAAAAACTTGGTATCACATTGACTAAGCAACTGTAGTATTGTACAGTATGTTACTGAGAAAATAGATGAAAACAGGTGAAAACAGGAACTAAGAGAATGTCTGTCTTTGGGGGACCATCTCACCAGTTGCGCTGGCTGAAGGCAGGGATGTTGGTGAGGCTCTGGTCGCTGGCGGGGTAGTAGTGGGCGTAAGAGGGCCGCGTGTAGGGCACCGACGCACGCTTCTCGTCCTCGTAGCTCTTTTTGGCAGCCTTCTTCTCTGCTTTGGTGAGCTTCATCTCCCGCCGGTCCACCAGGAGAGAATCGTGGTGGAAGGGTTGCTAGAGAGACCGGCATGGAGAGTAGTTTGAGTAAAATTATAATTATATCCTGAGTGTACAAAACATTAGGAACACCTTCCTAATTGTGAGTTGCAACCCACTTTGTCCTCAGAACAGCCTCAATTCGTCGGGGCATGGACTCTACAAAGTGTTGAAAGCAATCCACAGGGATACTGGCTCCAATGCTTCCCACAGTTGTGTCAAGTTGTATGGTGGACCATTCTGCGACACACAGGAAACTGTTGAGCGCGATTTTTTTGTTGTTGTTGCAGTGTTGCAGTTCTTGACACACTAAAACCGGTGCGTCTGGTACCTACTATCATACCCCGTTCGAAGGCACTTAAATATTTAGTCATGCCCATTCGCCCTCTGAATGGCACGCACACACAATCCACATCTCAATCGTCTCAAGGCTCAAAAATCCTGCTTTAACCGGTCTCCTCCCCTTCATCTACACCAGGGGTCGGCAACCTTTCGTGTGTGGAGTGCCAATTTACAATTGATCCTACCATTTCTAACGCCCTGCGTGCCAGTTATGATTGTCATACGGTGCATTACAACTAAGTGTCTATTGAATGTCTAATTTGCCCACAAAAACAGAAGAATTCCACAGCTCGCTAAACAGAGGCACTGTCCATTAGCACCACAGGCTTGATCTTAGAACACAGATTCTCTTGATACAGTGACACGGGGTGGGCCCAACTCATCTTCAAAATCAGCTCTGCAAAATCTTTTGTTTCCCCACCATAGCGGGGGCACCGGCAGTTGTAATAGCGAATATGTTTTTAAGAAAAGTGACACCGCTTCTCCTCAAAATGACCTGTGAAGGCTTTTGCCTCATCTTCCCTTTTAGTAGTATCAGGCATGGGTC
This sequence comes from Oncorhynchus nerka, assembly GCF_034236695.1. NCBI lineage: Eukaryota > Metazoa > Chordata > Actinopteri > Salmoniformes > Salmonidae > Oncorhynchus > Oncorhynchus nerka. The sequence goes on from NC_088402.1 coordinate 54,963,670, forward strand.
CGAGACAAAGCAGCTCCTCGCGTACCTGCTCTGAATCACAGTATCGTGCAACAACTGCCAGACGTGGAATGTTATTCACATCCACTCTCATCAAGAGCCACATAGGTGCATTTTTTGTTTGTTTTTAAAGCAACAGTTTGCTGCTCCTATACATTTTCAACAGTCTCTGTAACGCGCCTTTCAACAGTTCTGACAGACGCAGGCATGTCTTTGATCTATGAGATGATTGTGCCTTCGTTAGGCAATCCGTCAAATAAGGCCTGCGAACTGCTGAGGAAAGCCTCTACGGCCCTGCATTCCTTCAGCCGTGTCCCCCTCACCCGTGACCTTTTCTCATGTCTCGTTTCAAAATGACGTCGTACACTTGATGTCCGACAAACAACAGTTTTACAACACAGACCGGTCCTTCAGTAAAACCAATCCATATTCCTTAGTCCAAGAAGAGGCAATAAATGAGCAGACATCTGCCTTATTTTTCTTTGCTGATGACATTTTGCGCCCTGAACTTTTTTAAATAACAAAAGAAGGCTTGCTAGCTGATAGCCACGTGAAAACTAATCTCTCGTCTTCAATGCTGACTTGGTTTTGAATTTGGCGGGAGAGGCGAGGCGGGTCATCTTGCACTGAACTAATAATATGAAACTCCTGCAAAATCATGAAAGCCCATTGGATAAATCAGGATTGACATACCAATGCAATTTCAATTATCTTCTCCAGTTTATAAAAAAAATGTAATTAGTGAGATAATAAATGTCAAGCCAAGGCTTAGTTATTTATTTTTATTTTTGGGGGTGGCCAAAGCAAATACCCTCACGTGCCAAGGCTGGCACGCGTGCCTTAGGTTGCCAACCCCTGATCTACAGTGATTGAATTGGATTTAAGAGGTGACATCAATAAGGGATCATAGTGTTAGACGGACCAGGTGAATCCAGGTTGTCATGGAAAGAGCATGTTTTGTACGTTCATTATAAATGATAGAGGTTATTTAACAGTTGGGCACCAAACCCATCCCATATGAAATAGTGAACTCTATTGTAGTTCTTACCTTGGTGAACAGGTGTGGGTAGAGTGTTTAATAGGGTATGGTGTTTATAGATATGTACAGCGCCATCAGAAAGTATTCAGGCCCCTTGACTTTTCCCACATTTTGCTGGGTTACAGCCTTATTCTAAAATCGATTCAATAGTTGTTGTTTTTTAAATCTCGTCAATCTACACACAATACCCCATAATGACAGAGCAAAAACAGGTTTAGATTTTTTCTTACATTCACATAAGTATTGAATACCTATGTAAATAAGGTAGTTCTGTTCATTTTTAATACATTTGCAAACATTTCTAAAAACCTGTTTTCACTTTGTCATTGTGGGGTATGTGTGTATTGCTGAGGATTTGTATTTATTTCATCCATTTTAGAATAAGGCTGGAATGTAACAAAATGGGGAAAAAGTCAAGGGGTCTGAATAGTTTCCGAAGGCACTGAATATATATATATATAAACACATACACCTAAAGTAACAGGGTTGATGATTTCATCTCAAATTAGCCGTTAATCTCCCTGTGACAAGGGGAATAAAAGCTTGTCATGTGTAACAGGGAGGGGCAATTGAATGCAAGATTCACAAAAAAAGAGCAAATTGATTTAAAAAATGCTACCCTGTATATCTATGGGTAAAGTGGTTGCTGTGTAATGCTAGACCCATTCAGTTTCCACCACAAAACCCCATAAAATGCCCAAAAAGAGTAGAACCGGCTCACCTCCTTTTACACTATGCTTTGACTATTAGATATTAAAAACATTTTTTTAAGGATTAATTTCACCATATTAAAATGAGAGTTTGGTTCAAGTAACAGGGTTGAGCTTAAAATGAGGGACATGTTTTTTTTTGCTTTACCTTAAAATGAATCACTAACCACATTAAATAAATGATAATCTTCAGCAATTACTTTGTCAAAGCAACAAAATAACTAGGGCTTTACAATGATGTTACCTTGGTGACTAAGCGAGGGTAGAGCTGGCAGGCCTGTCTGATGTAGTGTGTGTACATAGATGATCTGTTACCTTGGTGACTAAGTGAGGGTAGAGCTGGCAGGCCTGTCTGATGTAGAGTGTGTACATAGATGATCTGTTACCTTGGTGACTAAGTGAGGGTAGAGCTGGCAGGCCTGTCTGATGTAGTGTGTGTACATAGCTGATCTGTTACCTTGGTGACTAAGTGAGGGTAGAGCTGGCAGGCCTGTCTGATGTAGTGTGTGTACATAGCTGATCTGTTACCTTGGTGACTAAGTGAGGGTAGAGCTGGCAGGCCTGTCTGATGTAGAGTGTGTACATAGATGATCTGTTACCTTGGTGACTAAGTGAGGGTAGAGCTGGCAGGCCTGTCTGATGTAGAGTGTGTACATAGATGATCTGTTACCTTGGTGACTAAGTGAGGGTAGAGCTGGCAGGCCTGTCTGATGTAGAGTGTGTACATAGATGATCTGTTACCTTGGTGACTAAGTGAGGGTAGAGCTGGCAGGCCTGTCTGATGTAGAGTGTGTACATAGATGATCTGTTACCTTGGTGACTAAGTGAGGGTAGAGCTGGCAGGCCTGTCTGATGTAGAGTGTGTACATAGATGATATGTTACCTTGGTGACTAAGCGAGGGTAGAGCTGGCAGGCCTGTCTGATGTAGTGTGTGTACATAGCTGATCTGTTACCTTGGTGACTAAGTGAGGGTAGAGCTGGCAGGCCTGTCTGATGTAGAGTGTGTACATAGCTGATCTGTTACCTTGGTGACTAAGTGAGGGTAGAGCTGGCAGGCCTGTCTGATGTAGAGTGTGTACATAGATGATCTGTTACCTTGGTGACTAAGTGAGGGTAGAGCTGGCAGGCCTGTCTGATGTAGTGTGTGTACATAGCTGATCTGTTACCTTGGTGACTAAGTGAGGGTAGAGCTGGCAGGCCTGTCTGATGTAGTGTGTGTACATAGCTGATCTGTTACCTTGGTGACTAAGTGAGGGTAGAGCTGGCAGGCCTGTCTGATGTAGAGTGTGTACATAGATGATCTGTTACCTTGGTGACTAAGTGAGGGTAGAGCTGGCAGGCCTGTCTGATGTAGTGTGTGTACATAGATGATCTGTTACCTTGGTGACTAAGTGAGGGTAGAGCTGGCAGGCCTGTCTGATGTAGTGTGTGTACATAGATGATATGTTACCTTGGTGACTAAGTGAGGGTAGAGCTGGCAGGCCTGTCTGATGTAGAGTGTGTACATAGATGATATGTTACCTTGGTGACTAAGTGAGGGTAGAGCTGGCAGGCCTGTCTGATGTAGAGTGTGTACATAGATGATATGTTACCTTGGTGACTAAGTGAGGGTAGAGCTGGCAGGCCTGTCTGATGCTCGCCTCCATCTCCTGGCGGGACTGCAGCTGCACCTGTGACACGTCAGGCTCCTCCTCCACAAAGTGCAGCAGAGACTCCACCTCCCGCCGTGTGAACGACAGCATGGGGTTCAGGTCATCCACCACTCGGTCTGCAGAGAAGAGGGATTGAGGGAAGGAGTCAGTCTACTACACCAATACAGAGAAGAAGATTGTGCGCCTTCAGACCCTCCCTGTGTGCATAGGACCATCAGCAGCTAAATGAAAAGGCATCGGCGTGCGACATGAAACCTGGCATACAGCAAACCCTGGCTGTGTAAACAAATGGAATAAGCCTGATGTTATTTTTCAACTACAATTCTAAGAGCGTGGGCCTTCTCTGTTTGTGTGTACAGCAGAGCTGAAATTGGAGAGGACCGATGCATCATGTTTTTAAAAAACAATTGCGTCAAAGCACTTTGGCCGTAGTGCACGTGAAGTAGAGTCGGGATGCAATGGAGTGCACTTATTAGCCTGAGAGGAGTCATGACTTCGCAGAGTCCGAACAGAGCTCAGAGGACTGCTGTGCATCACACACAATGTAGTGTGTGCTAGTGAAGTGGACTGGCCGGATGAAGTGCAACTAGCAGGGGGGGGGGCTTGGGGTAAGCGTAGACTCTGCAGTACCGATAGAGGTTCACGCAATAGTAAGCCTAGTAGACTCGGCAGGCCAGTGTGTAGCCCGTATGTAGTCAGTATCTATTCTATTCCATTCTATGCGTTTGTTTGGTTAGCTGGTTACTTACCAGACATGCCCTGCTTGGAGATCTGTCGGTCGTAGATCTTCTTCTCCAGGGTGAAGTCACAGACCAGGCGGAAGATGTGGCAGGGTTTCTTCTGGCCGTAGCGGTATACTCTACACACAGCCTGGGCGTCGTGACAGGGGTTCCAGGAGGCATCGAAAACCACCACGCGGTTAGCCCCGATCAGGTTTACCCCCAGGCAGCCAGCCCTGGGGATGGGGAGAAGCACACGTCACTGACCTGAGCTGTGTATGTTTTGTGTGTGTGAGACTCTGTGTGTGTGTGTGTGTGAGACTCTATGTGTGTGAGAGAGTGAGTGAGTGAGTGAGTGAGTGAGTGTGTGAATGAGGGATTGTGTTTGTAACGAACATGGTTTCTAGTGTGACTGTACAGAAGCAGGATTATAAACAAATGATCATTATTTCTGCCAGTGTGTTCCTGAGGTCTATTACCTGGTGGAAAGCAGAAAGACCAAAGTGGAGGTGTTGGACGGGTCGTTGAACTGGTTGATGAGTCTCTCTCTCTCGGAGGCAGACGTGCTCCCATCCAGTCCTAAAGCAAGGAACCATAGAAAGAGTCATTCCCCGGTCTCCAACACACAGGCACCAAGAACAATGGAGAGATACCAAGACAACCAGCAGGTGGCGATAGTCAATGTAAGTCAATAGGAAAATCGGCAGGGGTTGGAGAGGCTGAATAACACGTGTGTATAACTACAGTAAAATATATCACTGGATAAATGGGAGTCAGGGAGATGTGGTGACAGCAGTGGTTGAGACATTTAAGGCAAATGTAATAAAAATTAAAAACGGAAATATCACATATACATAAGCATTCAGACCCCTTTACTCAGTACTCTGTTGAAGCACCTTTGGCACCTACAGCCTCCAGTATTCATCGGTAGGACGATCCAATCTTGGCACCTATATTTAGTCAGTTTCTCCCATTTTCTTTGCAATCCTCTCAAGCTCTGTCAGGTTCTGTCAAGCGTCACTGCACAGCTACTTTCAGGTCTCTCCAGAGATTTTCGATCGGGTTCAAGTCCAGGGTTCAACCTGGAGCAGGTTTTCATCAAGGATCTCTGTCATTTTCTCCGTTCATCTATCCCTCAATCCTGACTGGTCTCCCAGTCCCTGCCACTGAAAAACATCCCCACAGCATGATGCTGCCACCTCCATGCTTCACCGTAGGGATGGTATTGGCCAGGTGATGAGCGGTGCCAGGTTTCCCCCAGACGTGACGCTTGGCATTCAGGCCAAAGAGTTCAATATTGTTTTCATCAGACCAGAAAATCTTGTTTCTCATGGTCTTTGAGTACTTTAGGTGCCTTTTGGCAAACTCCAAGCAGGCAGTCGTGTGCCTTTTACTGATGGGTGGCTTCCATCTGGCCACTCTACCATAAAGGCCTGATTGGTGGAGTGCTGCAGAGATGGTTGTCCTTCTGGAAGATTCTCCCATGTAACCAGAATAACTCTGGAGCTCTGTCAGAGTGACCATCGGGTTCTTGGTCACCTCCCTGACCAAGGCCCTTCTCCCCCGATTGCTCAGTTTGCCCGGGTGGCCAGCTCTAGGGAGAGTCTTGGTGGTTCCAGACTTCTTCCATTTAAGAATGATAGAGATCCCTGTGTTCTTGGGGACCTTCAATGCTGCAGAAATGTGTTGGTACCCTTCCCCAGGTCTGTGCCTTGACACAATCCTGTCTCGGAGCTCTACAGACAATTCCTTCAACCTCATGGCTTGGTTTTTAATCTGACATGCACTGTCAACGGAGGGACCTTATATAGTCAGATGTGTACCTTTCCAAATCACGTCCAATCAATTGAATTTACCACAGGTGGACTCCAATTAGTGGTGTAAGGGACTGTAGTTATTACTCCGTGGTCCGTACGGTTCGGACGCGGTTCGGCACGCACGGGAACCCAAAGTTGAACCATCATAGTGTGAAATACTGTTTTACTGCCACTGTTACTTTCTAAAGGAATAATTCCCTAAATCTCGATGCAGACTTGCAGTGAAAAGACAAAAGACAAGACAGATGCCGTGTTTCACTCTGAAGACTGAAGGTTGAGTTGATACTTTTTTTCTTTAAAAGGCAGTTGCGTGTACTGTTCACGTGAACGGGGCATGTCGAATCCCAACGAATCAATCCTGGATGCTCGCGTTGTAAAAAGTCACGTAGAAAAAAAGCACAATGACAGCCGTGGCTAGCGGAGGAGCTGAAGAACTGGCTTCATTTAAGTCTCATGTATGGGAGAATTTTGGCTTCTCTGTCAAATGTGACGACAGAAGAAGGGTGGGTGCGTAGGCATAGTGCCACAAGAAAGCCGCATGATCATGGAAATACATGGGGCGGGGCCACACATTTAAAGTGTCGTCACTGGTGTGTCAGTGTGTCAGTGACGGTGTGTCAGTGGTGTGTCAGTGACGGGAGCCAACTCAGCCAAGAAGACAACTTCAGCCAAGAAGACATTTAAGCAGCTCTTTGCTGCAGATTCAGACCGGGCTGAAGCCATCACCAAATCTATTGGGATGTGTGTCGCTGCAGACATGAGGCCATACGCTGTTGTGGAAAACAAAGGGTTTCAAAATATGATGAAAGTGCTTGAGCCACGCTACGAAATCCCCTCGCGCACCCACTTCAGTATGAAGATCGTGCCAGATCTTTATGAACAGGAAAATATCAAAATTGTCGACGAATTATCCAAGGCATCCTCTGTTTCCCCCGCCACAGACGGGTTGACCTCCAGGGCAAGGGAAAGCTATGTGACTGTGACTGCTCACTACACCACAGAGGAGTGGACCTCCCGGGTAACAGAAAGCTATGTGACTGTGACTGCTCACTACTCCACAGAGGAGTGGACCTCCAGGGTAACAGAAAGCTATGTGACTGTGACTGCTCACTACACCACAGAGGAGTGGACCTCCCGGGTAACAGAAAGCTATGTGACTGCTCACTACTCCACAGAGGAGTGGACCTCCCGGGTAACAGAAAGCTATGTGACTGTGACTGCTCACTACTCCACAGAGGAGTGGACCTCCAGGGTAACAGAAAGCTATGTGACTGTGACTGCTCACTACTCCACAGAGGAGTGGACCTCCAGGGTAACAGAAAGCTATGTGACTGTGACTGCTCACTACACCACAGAGGAGTGGACCTCCAGGGTAACAGAAAGCTATGTGACTGTGACTGCTCACTACACCACAGAGGAGTGGACCTCCCGGGTAACAGAAAGCTATGTGACTGTGACTGCTCACTACACCACAGAGGAGTGGACCTCCCGGGTAACAGAAAGCTATGTGACTGTGACTGCTCACTACACCACAGAGGAGTGGACCTCCCGGGTAACAGAAAGCTATGTGACTGTGACTGCTCACTACACCACAGAGGAGTGGACCTCCCGGGTAACAGAAAGCTATGTGACTGTGACTGCTCACTACTCCACAGAGGAGTGGACCTCCCGGGTAACAGAAAGCTATGTGACTGTGACTGCTCACTACTCCACAGAGGAGTGGACCTCCCGGGTAACAGAAAGCTATGTGACTGTGACTGCTCACTACACCACAGAGGAGTGGGAGATGAAGTCCGGTGCTACAGACAGGCCCCTTCTATGAGAGTCACACAGGCACAAATATGGCGCAGGTACTGCTAGGAGCAGTAGCAGAGTTCAAGCTAGAGAGGCCCGATAGCAATATCCCAACCACCAAATAAATGCAGTGATAGAGGCTGGACTGGGGCCACACATAGCTTGCTTTGCACATGTGATCAATTTAGCATCCCAAAGGGGAATCTCAGTGAACCAGATGGACCGCCTCCTTGGGAGGATCAGGAAGGTGGTTTCCTCTTTCCACTGAAGCACAACAGCCGCTCATGTGCTTGAGACCAAGCAGGAAATGTTACAGCTACCGACCCACAAGCTCAGACACCATGTCACAACAAGATGGACCTCCACTTATGACATGTTGGAGAGCCATCTTGAGCGGCAGTGACAGACAAGACCCTGAAAAAAACATTAAGACATCGTCAACTTGTCTGATGATGCCGTGAACGTGGCAGAGGAGGTCCTACAGGAGCTCAAACCCCTCAAAACTCAACCCTATTGAGCACAGAAACTGTCTGTGTCCGTGATCCTACCTCTGAAAACAAGGATTCTACAATCCGTGGCCCTAAGTGAGGAATGGCGGCACAGTCACTAGTCACTACCTCCATAGATGTACTGCACTGGATCCAAGGTTCAAGTCCCTGTCTCACCTAGACCCTGCCCTACACCGGAGGACATACAGTGATCTCACCACTGAGATTGTGGCCACCGAAGAGGTAAAACAATAAAATAAGAGTGAATTACTTAATAAATATACTGCAGTCTAATTTTAGTCTATGCTATCGCTATTAGAATCATCCATTTTTGATTTGGAATAATACTGGCTTTTATTAAATGTTATTGCCACAATTATAGTTATGAAAATAAATAATTAGTTAGTTTAATAGAGCAAGTCATTTTTTTCTGCAGGGTCAAGCCACAGAGCCGACAGGAGCAGACTCCGAGGCATCTCCGCCACAAAATCATTTGGCCATGAAGGAGCGTTTTGCGGAGACCTTTGTGAGCAAGGACACAGGCAAGACGTTTGCCAACACCATCAAAGAGGAGGTGGCATCTTACAAGGCAGCAAGCAGCATTCCAGTGGGCGGTGAGCCACTGGCATGGTGGAAAAACAATGAGTGTAAATACCCTCACATTGCCATGATGGCAAGATGCTATCTGGCTGTGCCTGGCACTTCAGACCCTAGCGAGAGGGTGTTCTCCACGGCAGGGGACATAGTGACTGCAAAGAGGTCGACCCTCTCCCCAGACAATGTAGGCATCCTCATCTTTTTGAAAATGAATTTGTAGTTATAAGCTCAGGTCTGCTTTGCTTTCTGATGTGGACACAGGCAAATTTTTTCATACACTATTGTTCAACGGAAGAAGGTATCATGCCTCATATTGCACTTTAATTAAACAATTGAGTATTGAATATTTAAGATTTTATTTCAACGTTGAAAAGTTCCTTGCTCTAAGTAATACATGTAAAGCAAAGTTATATTTGTCTCCTCTTTGTTTTGTTGCTGATCCGAATACTGATCCCATCCGTGACTCAAAACCGCGATCCGAATACCGATCCCATCCGCGGCTCAAAACCGCGATCCGAATACCGATCCCATCCGCGGCTCAAAACCGCGATCCGAATACCGATCCCATCCGCGGCTCAAAACCGCGATCCGAATACCGATCCCATCCGCGACTCAAAACCGCGATCCGAATACCGATCCCATCCGCGACTCAAAACCGCGATCCGAATACCGATCCCATCCGCGACTCAAAACCGCGATCCGAATACCGATCCCATCCGCGACTCAAAACCGCGATCCGAACCGGGAGTTTTGTGATCTGCTGCACCACTAACTCCAAATCAAGTTGAAGAAACAGCTCAAGGATGTTCAACGGAAACAGGAGGCACCTGAGCTCCAGTTTGAGTCCCATAGCAAAGGATCTGAATACTTATGTAAATAAGGTATCTGTCTTTTCTTAAATTTGCAAACATTTCTAAAAAAAAACTGTTTTCCCACTTGGTTATTATGGGTTAGTGTGTGTAGATTGATGAGGAACATATCTTTAAAAAAAAAATCCATTTTAGAACAAGGCTGTATGTTATAACGTAACAAAATGTGGAAAAAGGGGTCTGAATACTTTACGAATGCACGGTATGTATGCATGCATATGTACACACACACACAAATACAGTCATGGGAAGCACAAATAAAACATACTGTAGTAGTTGTGGTTACGGAGCCAGTTTTGGTTGTGGCCCTCTCTGGCACTGCCCGCCGGTATGGGCCTCTTGGCCAAGAACTCCTCGATGACCGAGAGGGTGGACAAACTCTGGCTGCAGGAGACATAGTGGAGAGGGCGATACGGTGAGGAGGGGTCCTTGGAAATTACAGTCAAACTAATTAAACCAGTTGAGATGAGGTTTGTCCGTCTATATATGCTGCCATTTTACATTTACGTCATTTAGCAGACACTCTTTTCCAGAGCAACATACAGGAGCAATTAGGGTTAAGTGCCTTGCTCAAGGGCACAGACGCTAGGCAACCTGCCGCCGGTTAAGATTTTACATGGCCAAAAGAAAAACGTGTAAAAACTGAAGATCAAAACAGTCAAACGTGAGGTCTTGTTTTTGTGCCGACCTGAAGACCAAGATCTTGTCTCCCTTCCTGACGCTCTCGTCGATCAGGTGGAACAGCAGGACCATCTTAGCAGAGTTCTCCAAAATCCCGGGCTTATAGTCAGACATGATCTCCTTCGCCTGCAACAGACAGAGCGCGAGAGAGATAAGTCAGTACAGTGTAATTGTAGTGCACAGGTAATAACCCGTTTTCACTGAAACCTATGCTAAATGAGCAGTCCTCAAATTGTTTCCCAAGCGGCATAAATCCACGATGACAACCAACTGCCACTTAAACGGAGTGGAAAACCAAAGGCTTGGCAGTGAAGTGTGGCTGCGTACCCATTCGTAGGTGATGACCTGATTGGCCTTCTCCTGCAGAGCGTTGAGACTCAGCCCTCCGATGCTGTTGGGGTCCTCCGGAGTCTTGCCCTTCTGGTTGGGGGCGGGGCAGCGGGCGTGGCTGTTGGTGATGTCATCCAGGTCCAGGTCCTGCTCATTGGCCAGATTCTCCTTCTGCAGTGCCTCGTACAGCACGTCTGTGTGGTTCCAGATCTGGTGCAGGCAAACATTACTACAATATTAGGATGACGTCTGAATGAAAATGTGGACATGTATACAGAATATGATATACATGTACTTCACAACGGTTTTTAATTCCTGTGCATGCCAAAACAGAGAGCCACACACACACACACACCTTGCAGCAGACGCAGAAGGCCTTGAGTGGGTTGAGGCTGAGCCAGCCGCTGTTGCCTGCTTCTCTGAAGCGGTTCATAAACTCTGTGTAGAGGGCCCTCTGCAGGGGCGACAGTCGCACCAGTATCACGTGCTCATCCTTGGAGGGGAGCTGGTCTCTCAACACGTCGTGACCACGCCTGGGAACAAACACAACCCGAGTTAGACCACAAATATCTCTGCCGTATACTGTGGGTCTCCACGTTCACGAACAAACACAACCCGAGTTAGACCACAAATATCTCTGCCGTATACTGTGGGTCTCCACGTTCACGAACAAACACAACCCGAGTTAGAACACAAATATCTCTGCCGTATACTGTGGGTCTCCACGTTCACAAACAAACACAACCCGAGTTAGAACACAAATATCTCTGCCGTATACTGTGGGTCTCCACGTTCACGAACAAACACAACCCGAGTTAGAACACAAATATCTCTGCCGTATACTGTGGGTCTCCACGTTCACGAACAAACACAACCAGACTACAACTAGAATCTCTATTTGAAAGTGCTTTTTAGTCCAGGAACAGACTTCATCTGGGAAACTGGCCTATAAAGTGTCCCAGAAAAGAGATACTGCACTAGCATCAGTTCATGTGGGTTCTAACCAGCTGCACCAAGCCAGAGATCTCTCAGTCTCACCTCTGGACAAAGCCCTCCAGCAGGCTATGGAGGACATGACTTCGGTATCTCATCAGTTGGACGTCCTGCGGCGTGCTGTCCACACACTGCCCGTTCAGAATGGGCCTCTCAAACATGTTACTGAACTCCTGCCTGGTGCCCAGGAAGTCAGGCCTGACAAAGTCCACCATGCACCAGTACTCTATCAGGTTGTTCTGGAGGGGGTATCCCGTGAGGACCACACGCCGCCGGGTACGGATGTTCTTCAGGGCCTGCGAGGTGCTGGCGTGGCAGTTCTTAATGCGGTGGCCCTCGTCACAGATCACCATGTCCGGGCCGGGGCGAGACAGGGCCTTCTCTATGCCTACAGGAGGGTAGAGGAAGAGAGAGAGGGGGGGGGGGGTGTCAAGTTAAGAGCCATTTCAGGTACAATGGTAGCCCTGAAGATGTGTATGTAGGAGTACGATCCAAGCAATTACTTTATGTTCAAATTCATCTATGTGACTCATGTTATCTGAGTCACTCATAAATGGCAGCTGTGAGTCATGCTAAAGTGACAGAGCTACTGTGTGACTGTTATCTACAGTAACATGGGTTCTAACAAAGGGTGACACATTAGATCGAGAAAAAGCCTTGTGTGCAGATGGCCTTGCGTTGATGTAAGAAAAGCTGCCATGGTCTGAAAAGTGCAGACCGTGCTCTTTGACCTACTGACCTTTGAGGAGCTCCTGATGCCGGTCCTCTTCGTCCAGGTCAATGACCACCGGTCCTTGGGCCTTCTTGGACTTCTTCCGGCCCGCCACAAAGCTCTTCTTCAGGGACAGCAGTCGATACATCTCATATCCCATCAGGAGCACGCCGCCGTCCCGCGACCAGTCAGAGATCACCTTCGCTCTGGTGGTCGTGGTTCTGAGAAAAGAAGAAGACGACGGAACGCACACAGAAGGAAAGAGAGCAGAGAGAGAAAGAGCAGAGAGAACAGAGGAAAAGAGTGATAGCACATCAGTGACAATGTTCGACACATAACAGCACAGCCATTTAGACACATTTATGTAGACTGGAAGTAGTGGCACACTTGGGCGATAGAGGAGTCGTGTTTGTGCATCTATTTATTAATATATATACAACACTGTGTGGTTTGTCTGATGAGCGCGGCCAGGCTTACAGAGAGACTTATTAACACATGGGAAAAAATGATAGAGCCAGATGCCAAAGACTCGGCTTCACTTCACTCACAGAGAGGGAGGGAGCGAGGGAGCGAGGGAGGGAGGGGTCGATAGAGGACAGGATGAGGAACAGCAAGAAAGGGAGAGAAAGAGAGGGATGGAGCAGAGGAAGCGATTAGGTCACTGGGTCAACTGCTATGACAAGTCTGCAGGAGAGCAGTAGTGTGTGTGTGCCAAGCTGTGTGCGATGGAAAGCCACACACTTGATACACAGCAGTGGAGTGCTCGAGCCATATCTTAGGCAGTTGTGTGACGCAGAACACTTAAGCAGAAGCAGAGCGAGGGCTATGAGTGAATCATCTCTAGTCCCGCACAAACACAAAACCATGATCAAGCCTAAGGCGGCTTCAGCTTTTAAAGAGGAGGGAATGGGAGATCTCCGTTCCCAGAGAGGACGGGAAACTCACTTGTGCTCGTCGTTCAGGATGTGGACCTTGAAGGTGCGCGGGGAGACCTGGGTGGGGTCCACGTCCACGGGTAGCGCATCAAAGGTCGGGACCCAGAGGTTAAATTCGGCCAGCCAGTTCTGTAGCGTGTTGACCTATATAAAAAATATATATATAGAGAGAGAAAGAGTGTGAGAGAGAGGAAGAGTAAATTCTCAGTCAAGAGACCACAAGCTACATCCGGTATGTACGCAAGTAGGCATTTCACTGTTAGTCCACCCCCGTTGTTTACAATGCATGTGACGAATAACATTCGATTTGATTACAAAGGGAACACCGAACGCAGAGAGAGAACAGAGTACAGGAAGTCACTCACAGGCACGATGGCGAGCACAGTGTGGGCCTGGGTGTGTCTGAGCACAACGTCTATGAAGGAGATGACCTGCAGGGTCTTGCCCAGGCCCATGCTGTGGGCCAGGATACAGCCGAAGCCACCGCTGCTCTCATAGCGCTCCAGAGACTCAACCAGGTTGTCATAGAGGAAACGGATCCCACCGATCTGACAGAGAAAAGGGCGAGAGAGAGAGAGAGAGAGAGAGAGAGAGAGAGAGAGACAGAAGAAGTGGGATCATTAGATTCAACTCATTAAAATTGTTGCATTTGTTTGACTGCATTGTATACAATGGTTCGTCTCCATGGGGTTTCATCAGAGACAGACAAACTTAATTGAAAGTGCTTTTTAGGCTTAATATGGACCTGTGTTAACGAGAAAATCCATGTCTGTACTGAGTCAGTTGTACCTGATGAGGTTTGACGACCCGGGCCAGCTGAGGGGAGAGGAACAGGTCTGCCTCCTCGGTTGGGTGGTTCAGGTTGACCAAGACACGCCCCTGGGCGTCCGGTTGGTTCACAGCGTCGTTTGCGTGGGCGCCGGTCGCCTCGGGTGCCGCCGACCGGTCCTCCTCCTCCTCATTGGTGGACTCGCTGCTGATCTGTAGGGCGTCGTCCTCGTCGGAGCTCAGCTCGATCACGTCTACGGTTGAGAAAGGGAAAAGAAAAAGAGGGACACGGTGTTTTTGTTAGTATTGTAGATGGAAATGGAGAAACGGTTAATACACATCTACATCAGGGATGGGCAACTTGGCAACCGGGGTGGGGCCCATTGATCATCAATTATATTAAAAACAGCACCCGATGGAAAAATGTGTAGAATTGCAGGAAATGATCTTTACAATGTCAGGAGGGGGGCCGCTAAAATGTTTTGCTGGTGAGCCTCTGTGGCCCCTCATGATGAGTTCCGTTTTTTGGTGGCCCCCACCCACATCAAAGTTGCCCATCCCTGATGCATATAATACCCTGTTTCCATTGCATTGTGCAGTTGTCTTTTGATCAAAACAGTCATTTTGACCATTATGTTACACAATACTGCCTAACATACGGGGCGGCAGGGTAGCCTAGTGGTTAGAGCGTTGGACTAGCAGCCGAAAGGTTGCAAGTTCAAATCCCTGTGCTGACAAGGTACAAATCTGTCGTTCTGCCCCTGAACAGGCAGTTAACCCACTGTTCCTAGGCCGTCATTGAAAATAAGAATTTGTTCTTAACTGACTAGTTAAATAAAGGTTAAACAAAATATTATATTCGATTCAATAATTAGTGTTTCAATAACACCATTTCTCCAAAAGATGGCATGTGTTTTCACAAACTCTATGAAATGAAAGTAAAAAAAATAATCATTCTGCCATTACATTTGTCTTCGTATCTTTAGGTAAGCAAATCTTTTTTTTTTTTAAGTTCCCATCTGACCTGTCCTCGTCTCAAATAGCCACGTCAAAATCGGTTTGCCCCCCAAAATAAAGATAATATCCATAGCTTCTAGATGTCTCTCTACATCATCTATATTAAGTGATAAGTAATGTTTGTTAGACATAGGCATCCTCCATGCCACATCTGAAGTCTAACAAACGTTACTTATCACTTAATATAGATGACGTGGAGAGCCGTTGATAGAGGCCTTATATAAATCTGGTGAATAGGTGGTTATACAAGTTAGATTATAGTAGTGGAGGACGGTTTATATAACCCTGGGCAGAAATGTCACCGCACTGCCTGGGCTGAGGCTGGCTGGCGCTGACATTAACCAGGATTAACCAGCTATTTGCTCCATAAACCAACTTCCATTTCTGACATTGTCACCTTATCCTGCCTTCCCTCATACGCAGGACCCAGCAACACCAGACCGGTCTCTGATGAACCCCCTTCCACCCCGCGGGCTTTAATTGGGAACGAATCTGTTCGGTGTGGATCTATACCCACAAGCAGACTGGTGTGTGTGTGTGTCTGTGTGAATAAGTGTCTGTCATGGCCAGCAGAGGAAAAGCACACGATGCCCACCGGAGCTTACATAGTTCTATACTATAGCGACTCTCCTTCTCTAGCCAGCTGATCCATCTAAGACTGCTCAGAGCCGGTCCCAGTCGATAACTAACCCATGCTATCTTGAGCTAATTTCATGAAGCACTTTCATAAAAAGTACACTCTACAGCGAGACCATTTCCATTACATGACACACAGTAAGTATCTGACCCACACAAGGTCATTTCTGTTTATAAGGTATAATGAGTGACATTGAAAACCTAGAGAAACGGGTCGTAACATTACCAAGCATATCAAACATGGAAATCTGGCCGCCTGGCGCAGGACGACCACAGTCAGTCTCCATTTTAATGAGCGATACTAAAAATCGGTGTCTCATAGTGACTGGGGTCTCACCTTGTTTTGGGGCGTGTGCTTCTGTGATCAGAGCCTTGGAGTCGTCCTCGCTGACATTAGTGCTGCTGTAACTGGTGCTCAGGCATATCACATGGTCCCGTTCGGCCACGCTAGCAGACACACTCTGATCTCCTGGAGGGGACAGAGGCAGATATGCAGTGGTTAGTTACCGGAGTGGGTTAAGTATCAAGTCAAGTACTTTGACATTATGATATGTTATATTTCAATACAAAAACATTCCTGATTTGACACAAACATTTCTGATTTCACCCTCCAGCTATCAATCATGTGTGTGTGTGTCCTACCTGGAGTGTACTCGGGTAGCAGGGGAACGGGGAAGTGCCCTTCCTTCCTCTGCTGCTCCAGCCTCTGCCGCCTCTCTAGCTCCTCCTGCTGGGCAGCTTTGGTCACCGCCTCCAACTGGTGCTCCCTCAACAGCATTCTACATCCCAGAGAGAGAAAGAGAGAAAGAGAGAGAGAGGGAGAGAGAGTAGAGATCTCAGAATAGGCCTCAGGCATCCATCTCTGTTATAGGGCCAACAGACTGACTAGAGTGTGCCAGATTGCATGGGGATACAGTACATTACTAATGCTGTAAACTTTAGTGCAAACTCGGCCCTCAGGACAAAAAAAAGGTTAATCAATAAATAAATAAATAAATAAATAAATAATGTGGGGGTCCGGAGGACAGAGTTTGGGAAACGCTGGTTTAGAGTGTATTTGTGTGCATGTCTGTTTATCGCCGTATGGGTGTTTGTGAGTATATCTGTCTGTGTGTGAGAGAGAGCTTTAATAATGTAATAAACACTGGGGAAATAATCCCACTCATGGCAGCGTGGTTGACTTGTTGCCAGACTGAGTAATACAGAGATCTTCTTCATTCACCAGAGAAAACCAGCGAGACAGGCTAGAGGACACTGGAGAACACAGCTTTAGATGCACTACGTGTGCAGTAGGGATGATTAAGATCACAAGTTAGGGAATTAATGGTTGAATATCACTGTTTTGAATTGAATCTTTGAAGTTGGTTAAGGGCCTATATTGGATGTTGCTCTCTGTATATATGCGAGTTTGGATGTTGTAAGAGGTCATACCTGATGTTCCTCCTCATGTGTGCGGGTTTGTTGGAGTAGGAGAGGGAGCTCTTTTTGGTTTCCCTCAGGGACCGCGAGGGGCTTTGGCTCTCGGGCCGTGAGGACGGTCGAGAGGGGTGGGTCGGCGTCTCCCCCGAGGGTGAGGTAGATGGGGCGGTGCACTGCCATCTCGCAGAGTCCCCTCCCTGCGCTTCATTCTCCGAGCTGAAGGGAGCGCTATGAGGCTGGTCTGTGGAGAGAGAAGGAGGGAGGAGATCACGATATGCAAGATGTAAAATCAAGGAAAATGTATGTCGATTGAACACCTAGAAAGGCATGCTGTATAACAGGGCATGGATTTCTCCATCACTGAAGGAGTGGTATAGACTGATTCAAGAACAGTTTCAAAAAAAGACCCAGAAGGATTTATATTTAAGATCCATTGAGACAGTAATCCTTTGTGTTTAGGAGGGAGTAACTTGGCCAGAGCTGGATACGACTCTGTCTGGCCCTCCTTCCCTGCAGACAGGAGGCACTCTGGACTAGATCTGAGGTGCTTATGTAAGTGCTCATAAACATGGAGCACTTATGAAACACTGAGCGCTGGTGCTGGGGTTATGGGCAGGGGGGCTTTTGGTGCTTCATGGACAGACCGGTTTAAATCACCAGCTTTGTCAGTCAAAGATACTGCCCACATAAACAGCCCCCCCCCTCTCAATATGAACCACATACATCTCAACTGTCTCATTGTAGCCAACACTGACAGGCCCAATCCAACCCAATACAGCTCTACCCAGACCCACCTAACCAAGAGCAAAATAGACAAAGCAAATACAGTGCCTTCAGAAAGTATTCACACCCGGTGACTTTTTTCTTTTTGTTTTGTGTTACAACCTGATTTTGAGGAGGTAGGAACACCTGGAGCTTGTTGTTTCATTGAGGTTGCATCCAAAACAGCACCCTATACACTGCACCCTGGTCAAAACAGCACCCTATACACTGCACCCTGGTCAAAACAGTACCCTATACACTGCACCCTGGTCAAAACAGTACCCTATATACGGAACCCTGGTCAAAACAGCACCCTATATACGGAACCCTGGTCAAAACAGTACCCTATATACTGCCCCCTGTTCAAAACAGCACCCTATACACTGCACCCTGGTCAAAACAGCACCCTATACACTGCACCCTGGTCAAAACAGCACCCTATACACTGCACCCTGGTCAAAACAGCACCCTATACACTGCACCCTGGTCAAAACAGCACCCTATACACTGCACCCTGGTCAAAACAGTACCCTATATACTGCACCCTGGGAACATTTAAGGAGTAAAAAGTACATTATTTTCTTTAGGAATACAGTGAAGTAAAAGTTGTCAAAAATATAAACAGTATAGTAAAGTACAGATACCCCAAAAACTACTTAAGTAGTACTTTAAAGTATAGTTACTTAAGAACTTTAACCCAATGACTCAAACCGGTGCACCTGGCATCTACTAACATACCCTGTTCAAAGGCACATTCATATTTTGTCTTGCCCATTCACCCTCTGAATGGCACACAGTCCATGTCTCAATTGTCTCAAGGCTTAAAAATATTTCATTAACTTGTCTCCTCTCCTTCATCTACACTGATTGAAGTGGATTTAACAGGGGACATCAAAGGATCATAGCTTTCACCTGGATTCACCTGGTCAGTCGATGTCATGGAAAGAGCTGGTGTTCACTCAGTGTACAGAGGTTACTGAAAGGTTGGGCACCAAACCCTTCCCATATGAAATAGGTAATTAAACCATTAAGGGATACGCAATGTAATCCAGAAGACTGTTTAAAGTTTGTGTAAGTTTACTTGTTGTATATCTGGGCTTTGTCCCTCCGTTACAGCCCCTGTAAAATTACAGACGTCAAAATTCTCTCTGGGACGGATCATAGCTTAAAATCACCCTTCTGTAGGAAGCAAACCCTTTGTCGATTGCCAGGCATTTTATCAGTCCTTGCTCTACATCACCAGTAACTCCCCCCCTCCCTGCACTGGGTCAAAGGTTAAAATAAAGGGGAAAAAACAGACTGAAACAGAGATAATTCAGAAAACAAATGCCTTAATGAATATGACCCTGGTGTTAGGGCCAGGGCCAAACCCATGCAAAAGGAGACTTACAAAAAAAAACGTATCTTTCAAAAATTCATGAAGGTTGCAAGACAAGGGTATGGAGTGGTTAGCGTCTTCCAAAATCAAGCATCGACTTGCTAACAGCAGAGCCTTGCTGTTTAATATTTATTTTGTGCGTGCAGCAAACGGTGAGTGGCATTTTTTAGTTACTTGTATAACTTTGAGCTGGTAGGTCCGTCCTGCAAATAGTTTAGGCCAGAGACTGTATAACATGTTAACCCTGCCCTCGTTAGCATTTCTTTTTTAATGGGGATTTGACATGTACTTGTTAGCATTGCTAACCTTCAGATTACAGATGCTAAGTGGGGTTTGAAAAGTGTGCCCCTAGTGTTCAGTGCCAGTATTAACGAATATCCCAGGATGGCACAAGGTCGGTATGAAGGTATAACAATCTGGATACCTCCCAAGCCTAATGTGCGTGACCGGTGTAGTAAGCATGTTTATGCAATAGCCGGCACTAAGCCTATTAATAGCTAGGTCAGCTTTGATGATCAAGATCCTCAATTACCCCAACCCTCCTGCCATCAAGACAAAACCCATTGGCACCAGGGGGTGGTGTGGGATGGTAGGTTATGTTAAGGCTTTACCATGTAGACCAAAGCCTCATCAGGCCAAGTTAAACTAGCCGGCATCCAAACATGAATTTTAGCAGCGTCACTCTATATCGTTAAGCGATTCTGGGATTAGTATTGCTACAGGAGCCTCTGACCAGGTGAGTTGCCAGTGGACGCACACACACCTTGAGGAGAACGTCAGCACTGTCCAACCAAACAGTGGGGACACGATGTTACAGTACACAACCCACCGTTTCATTCTCCCAACACAGGACCCAGGAAACCAAAAAAATTAAACTTTCTGAATGGTACTGAACAAATCATGGCAATACACAATAATCTCCCCTGGTTTCTGTGAGCAGGGACGGAGTGGACTAGCTCCATGGCAACGACACTACACACACATGGAGCCATGGCAGTCGCCCAATCATAAGAGCCAGTGAGTTAAAAGGGGCGGTGGCGTCGCGTCACACTGTAGCACGACAGACTATTACTACACAAGGTTGGGGAACATAATACAGGGATATGGGTTAAATCAACCCCCTCCCCCAAACTCAGCCGTCCAACCAGAGTAATCCTATTAGAGAGAGGGGTGGTCTGACAAAGGACTGCTGGGATATCAAATAGTAAAACAGCCATGGAGTGAAATGAACCGAGGCAAGGAAATGATCCAGTTATTAAAGTTAAATGCCGCAGAATAGGCCTCAGGACCCGACACCACCGACCCCCAACACGGTTTCCTTCCTGGGGACCGGGAGGGGGACAAAGGGCATTCTGAGGGAAACCGTGTACAGCGCTCCCCCGCTACCCCTACAGTACGCCACTAAGCCGTATGTTTGTTTGCTCTTGTGGTGTTATTTTGTGTGGAAAATTCTGCCGTGCCTAGTTGGAGATGAACAATGCAGTGTACCAAAACAGCATCTCTGGTCTCTCTAAACCCACTAGCTAGTAATCCTCTTCAGAGAATACACTGAATATAGAGAACTCACACTCATTCATAATTCTCCTGCCTGGCTCCTTTCCACAACCACAGAAAACAGTTACAGTACAAATGGGAGAGGGGATACATTAGTCCTCTGACTGAAGAGACTGTCTCTTATCTATAGACATCACTGGACCTGGGGGCAGGGGTCTACTTTGGGGGGGAGGGGAAGGGAGGCAGCCGCAACTGGGGTAGTGGGAGGGGGGGCATAATGGAGGCATTTGAGGCAAAAAAACCTGACTAACACACAAAAGGTCACCACAGCGACGACAGACTGCCATTCAACTTCCTGCCATAATTCAGTCCAGAAGCATGGAGAATGCAGACGATTTTTTCCACTTTACGCTCTTTCACATTCATTTGACTCGTATGCATACTGTGCTTCTTAAAGGAGCGTCGCATTTACACACGCAGCAGACCTTCCCTGACTCCCTCCCTCTCTCTCTCCTGTTTCCCCTGTGGCTGACTGACCCCTCCTTCGTATGGAGGGGCTGGGGTTTCTGGGATGGGTGTAAAGTAGGGGCGTCTTCAAAAAAGCCACAGGGTTACACAACCATGATACACTGGCTTGGCTGTTTATGTAACACTGGCAGCTCTTACAGGCAGCTCTGGCTAGCGTCACGCGGCGCCGACAACAGAGTAGCAGCATGTGCGTAGTACCGAGTACCAAAGACAGACAATTATCAACCCAGAGTGGCAGTGTGCCCTGGAGAATCCCAGGGGGTGCCATGACGACAACAGTGGCTCGAGGTTGTCATGGTCTCCCTTGTATGTGCCACTCAGACTATGATTGGTCTAGAAAGAGTACCACTTTCTCTTCACCAATCACTTTTTAACCCAGCGTTTCGCAACCCAGTCATTTCACAAAAGTCTATTTGATCTATTCTACCACACTTGACTCAACTTCGGCAACTAATCAAAACATCAAGCCCCTGAAAGTAGCAGTTGGTACACAGTAAAACTTCAAATTGCCACCTTTGCCATTTAACAGCCGGGCATCATTCCAGCAAAGAAACACCCGTTTCAAATAAACACCGGATCTAAATGAAATTGTTTACAAGGTTACCATGGACACATCTTTGATATTCCCACAGTCATCTGCATAAAATTTAAAAAACAACAACATTGGAATCCATCATCGTTGCTTAGCCCTGGCGACATCAAACTCAAGCTAGCAGTGATCACATTCGCAGAGCAAAATTCTGGCAAGGCAACAGCCAGGCATTTTGGAATTGATCCAAAACGAGTGAGAGAATGACGTCTTCAACGTTTGTCTGCGGTGGACCAGAAAAAGGCAAGTAAATAAATACACGCCTGGCTCAAATAGAAGCCTGTCTTTAATAAGCGGCGGTTGTAGGCAGTGATTTTTTTTTATTAACTGAAGTTTTACGGTAGATCAAATATGTGTTGCCATCGATAAAACATGTGAGAAGTTGAGAAACAGTTGAAACTAGGGCTGGGAATTCCCAGGGACCTAACGATACGATATTATCATGACACTTAGGTGCCCATACTATATGTATTGCGATTCGATACTGTGATTTTGATGTTCCAAACATATTGCTCTGCTCTAGAGAGACAAGAGGACATTTGTTTTGATCAGTCCTGGAAATAAAAGTGCTGAAAACATGTTCACTATTTAAAAAGATGGAGAACAATACATAGGATGAAAAAGAAGCGACTAGCACTACCTAGCAATTTTTAAAATATTTTTTACAAATCAATACTAGGGAGTCAATGCAACTATCGGTCGACAGACTGCCATTCAACTTCCTGCCATAATTCAGTCCAGAAGCATGGAGAATGCAGACAATTTTTTGAAACCACAGGCTTTCAGAATGTCATCTGAGTGGAGTGGACATGTGACACCGGTGCTGATCTAGGTCCATAAATGCCTTGAGTGTAGTGTTTCAGAGGACCTGTTTCCTGGCCTACATATTTGTGTTTGTCATTTTGATACTTTATACTCTGCTGCTGACGCTCACTCTGGCCCACTGAGTTACACAACAGGTCTGCAGGCGGCGCGGGACTAGGCCAAATAAACAGGGGCGGGGCGATATCGAGGACAGTGCGCGCCTGGTGGGGGCTGCGAGGACGAGGGACGAGAGACCTCAGGCTGGGTCAAAGGGGCCTGTGGTAGACAGGGTTGCCAGTAGCATGTGTCGGGGACGAGCGGGTTACCACAGCGACTAACGACCCACTCCAGTTCCAGAAGACCAGAGCCTGCAGGTTTAGACGGACACCTCCACAGCTCTTCAACAGGCTCCAGGCTTGGCCTCTGTCACACCAGCTACCAGGCAGGCGTACCAGAACGTTTACCGGAGCGAGAACACGCCACAGAATAGAAATGACTAACTCTGCAGGTCCCACAAACCACCAAACCAGAATCAGATAAACTAACACTGCTTCTGACTGGAGGACGCCTTTTGGTCTACTAGGAACCGAAAATAATAAAACCAGGTCTGATTAGGGAAAAGATACAAATGGAGAGACATTTGTTTTTACACTGAGAATTTAATTCACACACACACACATTTAAAAAAAGGGTGAGTGAACTGACCCACTGAAAAAGGAGGAGGAAAAAAATGGCCCTACTAGAGCGGTCTCCCTCTCTCCATCTACGTCAGTTAAAAGAGATTATAGATTACGCCCAATCCAGCGCACGAGTGAGTTTTACTACAAAAACCAGAGAGAAGACCCTGTGCGCAGCATCACAGCAGCAACACATGTTCCCTGAGCGACTACAGGGCACAGAGCAGGAAGACTGCTGGAAGCTTCAATCCAGAACAACGTTTCAGGAGGTTGTCATCAGTTTCACATCAGGCCAAAGGATTTACCAGACAGGCACTAACCAGAAATTGCAATACGCTTGATTAACTCTCAAGTGGGTATAAATTACACACGGACCATGTGAGCCGGAGGAGATTATTCAAAAAGGCACAAATCAGTATCAACCTAATAGAAGGCTTCCTGTGTAAGTTCGACGTGAGAAAGGTCAAGATGTGCCAACTTGGAAGATCTCGGAGTACTGCAGCTGTGAACAAAGAAGGGCTAAGAAAGTGGTCAATAGGCTGTATTGAAATCTATGAGCTCAACGAGTTCTGCCCCTCTCCCTGCGCTTACCGCCCCGTGGCAAGGAAGCACAGGAGGATGACCCATTTTCTGTCTCCATTTCTTACTCCTGTTGACACACACACAGTGCCACCAGTGCAATGATCATGGACGAAGGTAGAGGGAAGCTTATGTAACGGCAGCCTCTGGCTGTTACATAATCCCAAGAACTGCGCGTCCCGTACACACAAACACACCTCATCATTCACCTAATCATGTACACACCCAATCATAAACCACCGACAAAACAGACTGATTTGTACAATTTAGATTCGGTATTCACAAACAAAACCATATGTTCTATTGCCATCAACAACGTATGACAGCCCTTCCCCTAAAACAGGGTGTGTGTGTGTGTGTGTGTGTGAGTGTGTGTGAGTGCAGCAATTTCAACAGCCCCAAGCAAGTTGTTCTTGTGTGTTTTACAATTGCTTCCATAGGAAACAACCCTCAGAGACCGAACGTTTCTCATCTTCCTATGAGCCAGTTGCTATTAAATGAATGTTTTCCGACAGAAAACCTGCGGCTAGGATAGGATTCTAGGCAAACCTGGGCTGGCTCCTCTGTTCCAAGATCGTCAGGAACAGTCGGAAGTAGAGGGGGCTGTGGCACCATTATCCTAGTGGTGCTTGTGGAAGGGTGGGCAGGCTCTGCACTCGTCGCTGCTGGGCTTGGCGGTGGCCTCGGGCGGTTTGATGCTGCTGCTCATTGCTCTCCTTTCCTTTGGCTTGGTTTGGGTGCTTTGACGAAGCCAATTTCTGATATCCATCTTGGCAGTGGCAGATTAGCTGGTTCGAGCTAGCTAAATAGGCCAAGGCGAATACCGCTAATGCTTTTTACAGGTAGCTAAGAAGCTAACTAAACGCCGTAGTGGTGGGTCGTGTGGCAGAGTTGAGTGAAGCAGCTTCAACGGTAAACTTGACCCGCCCTAATAAATCAAAGTAAAATTTTACAAGCTGAGGCGCATCACGTTATTCACTTAGCATATCACAGATCAGAAGTGTTTTTTCCCCGCTTTAATGGAAACCCAAATGAATCACACCTAGCCACCCCAGTGACTTTCCATAGCCCCCCTACACACCACAGCACGCTCTGCCCATTGCAACAACTGGGTCACTCAATCATTTGAACTTTTTGGACATTAGACCAGTGGAAATCTGTCCTTTGGTCTGATGAGTCCAAATTTGAGATTTTTGGTTCCAACCGCAGTGTCTTTGTGAGACGCAGAGTAAGTGAACGGATGATGTCCGCATGTGTGGTTCCCACCGTGAAGCATGGAGGAGGTGTGATGGTGCTAATGGTCTAAATTTATTCAAGGTGACACGGTCTAATTTATTCAAGGCATGCTTAACCAGCATGGCTACCACAGCATTCCGCAGCAACATCCCATCTGGTTTGCGCTTAGTGGGACTATCATTTGCTTTTCAACAGGACAATGACCCAACACACCTCCAGGCCGTTTAAGGGCTATTTTGATTTGTTTAACACGTTTTTGGTTACTACATGATTCCACATGTTATTTCATTGTTTATGTCTTTGCTATTAATCTACGAAAAAAACCTGGAATGAGTAGGCGTCTCCAAACTTTTGACTGGTACTGTATATTTTTCAGTCAGGGATTTTTCTCCACGTTAATGATCCCATTTTCGTTTAAAACGTTCATACCCTAATGGAAAATTCCCCCATGACCATCTAGGAGGTGGCCCCACTGGGATCACAACAACTGTCCATCCAATCAACTACCAAAACCAGAGGAATGGACAGAAAGAAGAGGATAACGAGACCCAACCACAGGCTACCAGTAATCCCAATCGTATAGAAACAACGTGGCCACATTCCTGTATGATGTGGGCTGTCGTGTATAAAAACATGGTTGTTGTAGTTGACCATGTGTTGCTCCTAATGTTGCACCCAGCCAGACTACTACCAGTATAACCTAACATTAATCCTCCCACTTGTTTAGGTTACCATAGAAACAGTCAATCAAATAGCCCCCCAGATCAAACAAACGAAGTGCTCCCCAACAGGGAACAATATGAGAGTGAAGAGAAAGAATGAAAGGCTAGCGGGTGTCAAACTAATGCATAAGTAGGGAGCGTTACACAACGCTGGTGCGCACACTTACAAAACAACTCCAATTCACAGACAGTAACCACA
The DNA here is from genome assembly GCF_034236695.1 of Oncorhynchus nerka. Classification (NCBI taxonomy): domain Eukaryota; kingdom Metazoa; phylum Chordata; class Actinopteri; order Salmoniformes; family Salmonidae; genus Oncorhynchus; species Oncorhynchus nerka. The sequence goes on from NC_088402.1 coordinate 54,989,812, forward strand.
ATGTAAAAACACCCTTGTTAAATCATCACCATTTCTCACTCACAACAAATCATCCATCCACACCTCTTTTCCAGGTCATCATTTATTCATTCGAAGTGTCCTCCTCAGACATCACCCCGACTTGCTGCGGTCATAAGGGTCAGTGACGCTCGCACAGAGAAGGGTCAGTGTGGCAGCGGGGTTCAGGGGATCGCCTACCTGTAAAGGTCTCCGACTCTTCCAGCAGCAGCATGCTTAGTCTCCGTGAGGGGTGTGTGGGGTGTCCAGAGAGCGTGTAGCAGGCGTGCAGTTTGCCCCTCTCTGAGTAGTCTCCCTCTCCGTTCCCCTGCTCTGATGGTGAGGAAATCGATGGTCTGAGTCCAAGTACCGCTGTCTGCTCCCGAACTCACTAACACACTTCCTCTAGTTGAAAAAGTCTGCCTCAAAGCTGTAAGGCAGAACCGATCTTCTTGTTTACCTTTGTCTCTGTCGCTATCTGTTTTATCTGAGGAGATGTTTTTCCTACTGACTTACTGAACCCGTGAGCGGCTGGCAATGTGAGTTGTGAGTCAGGCTCACGGCAACCAGGAAACTACTAAAAACTCCTTACATAAGCGCTCATGCTGGAGCCGGGCCCCTAGTGGGGGTAGGGGTAGGGGTGTGTGTGTGTGTCTATGTACTCAAGCTTAGAGAAACTCTCAAAGACTAAGTGGTAAACATAAAAAGTACACCAAAACCTGACAATATGATAAAACCTCTCCACTGCCATTCAGCTCTTGCTAGAGCCAGACTCCCCCTTACTCAGGATTTAGACACTTACCCATCATCTCTGTATGAACGATGATATACTCCTACTCTGGAATGGGTTTCATGTCTGTCCTCTTGTCAAGCCAGAGTATCCGTGTCAGCTCTACTCTGCCTCTGCCATGCTGCCCCAGTCTCACAAAGAATAGAGAGCGTGGTTCTGTAACCAGGGCCACCGCCACAAAGGACAGAAGGCTATTGGGACCATTATAAAACGATGAGGCGCTGAAAGCAGCCCGGCCCTGCCTGCCAGTCACAAACCCCCCTTCCACCGGTAGTGTCAGTATGTCGTCAGCAGACACCTCCCCCTTAGCAAGGCTGCCTTAGGTAACAGAGGTAAGAGAGTTCATTCAGACAGGGGGAACGAGGGAATAAGGAAGGAAAGGGGGACGTTCAAAACAATGCAGCGGACTTCGATCACGGGACCCTTTCAAACACACAAACCCACCCAGCTTACCCAGATCAATTTCCAACACACACACACACACACACACACACACACACACACACACACACACACACACACACACACACACACGTGTGGAGGCTGCAAACAGTGACCCACATCTTTACACTCCAGTCCCCACCTTGTGGAAGAAAGAGCTAGAAACAAGAGAGGAAGGAGGAGAGGAAAGAAAAGGTAGAACCAGCCCTGTGAAGGTTGCTAGCTTGATAATACATCACCCAAAAACTATCTTTTGTTATTTTCATATGATGTGGGCTGGTGACACCTTTCATCTTGAAAGTCCAATATCTTGAAAACTTGACCGCTGACATGCAAAACATGTTGGGACTGTATCAACAGTGGACTAATGACAAAAAAAATACCCAAACATTGTTTTTGAGTGTATTTCCTCACGTCCCAAAGAGTAGCAACACTAACACACATTTCCATAGACACGCCTTGACTTTGCGCAAGTCGTTTGGCTCACATTTCTCTCTGTTTACACAATCAGTCTCAGCAAATGAAAGGGAGGCATGGACTGAGTAATTGACAGTTATAAACAACATTTCAATCCAAGTCAGAATGTACCCGTTGAGTGACATAGCAAAAGGAAAACAGGGACAAAACAATGTGCTGGATTTGTTGACTGCTGTACAAAACAGACTTCCCTACTATTTCCTCCCAACACACACACACACACACACACACACGTGCGTGTAACAGGGCTCTAATGTGGGACCATTTTGGATTGCATTTGCACCTAAATATTTTGCTTCATATAGGAGCACGAGATAATAATAGTAACGATTAGACTTCAGTGCTTTAAGAGATGTTTGTTGTTGTTGCGCATAGTCATTAGCATCATGGTTGTGCCATTACTACAGCGACAACGGCTTGTTTCTAACACAAACAGTTCAAAAGAGATGACCCAACATTTGTTCTTTCTATGGCAGATTGGCTGGCCATATTACATTTTTTTCCGACCATGGGCCAATTGTTTACGCCTTGTTCAGTCACGTTACCTCAATAGCTAGCTAGCTAACGACCTGGTAACTTTGCTAGGAGGCGACATCCGAACGTTTGGGGGCACAGGAAGAAAGGAAAAGGGACAGCTTCTTCAGGAGATCAATGATCATAGCAATGAATGAATAACAGATGTCTCGCATGTCTTCACCTACTAACGATGTTCTTAAATAGACTTAACATTTTTATGGAAGATTTAGGTTTCTACATTGTGAAAAGCACATAGTCCACAAACGACTGGTATTTGCGTCAACATATATATTTACAGGATCACATACTAGTTCCTAGAGCACAACATGTGCCTCAGAAGTAGCTATAGCACCAATTAGGATATTCCTCAATCGATTCAAACAATATTTTCTGGTGCTGCTAAATGTTATGTCGTCCTCTTAACTTTTATAAATTGGGAGAACCACTGCTACCAATGACAATGTTTAATATAGAGCCTTGATGACAAGTGCAAAACATTGAGCACACACACGCACATAAAACAGCTGTATTCTTGGATGGGGAGCAGCTATTTTGTGACAGTGACAGCGTGACACAGCCTTTGTAGTACCTGCCCTTCCAGTCTGTTCAATCATTACGTTATCCCCAGGCCCAGCTGTGTCTCCAGTCCTCCATCCCTCTTGTTCCCATCTGCTCACCCAGTATCCAGGGCTCTCTCTCACACACACACACACACACAAAACCTGACCCAAAAACAGGAGCTGCTGCTGGGCCGAGGAACCAGCTCTGGGTGTGCTTTCTGCAATTATGAAAAGCCCAACTAGTGCTTGTGAAAGAGTCTTTTGGGGCGTTTAAATTAAACAAATCTGCCACCGAATAATGCAGTGGACTTACACGCGGGTGCGCTTGTCTGAACAATTTGCACATCCATGGCCTCACAATATATAAACACCTTGTAACAGAGCCTCCACCTGGTCTCGTCAACAGGATATTTTCAGTTGCTCTCAGCCACCCTCGACTATTCGTTTCAAAGTCAAATGTTGAACCAATGGCTCCTGTGGTTCACTGGACGGTGGTGCATCTGCTGCAGCTCAGTGCTGCTCCACGGGAACCAGGGGGTGGGGATGCCTGTACACTCTGCTCGTTTGCTCCTCTCCCTCCATGCCTGCAAGCCTGTCCCCCTGCTTCACACAGCCAGTCATTCTATACTTTGTTTCTGGCAAACCTTTTGTGTCTGTCTGACCTCCGCTGCCACCCTACCTGTACATTTCCACTGCCTCAAGGTGTCGGTGTTGTTTTGAACGGTATGTCTCAGATGGGTGAGTAGGCAGTGAAACAAATGTAAAACTATGGAGCTGGGCCCGGGCCTGGTTGCATAAAACATTCTGGGGGACAGGGTTCAGGGTACACAGAGAGGGAAGGAGGGCCACAGCACAGGGGGAAATGGGCACACCTCACAGAGCTGAGCTCTCACACCAACACAAGGGAAATAAAAAGGCAGACGGGGGAGAGGGATGGGAGAAAAGAAAGAGGAGAGAAGTTTGAACGGAACTTCCCGTGGGAGCGTTGTGAAGGTATCGTAGCAAAAGGGTTGGTCAAGAAGACAAAACAGGTATACAGAGAGAGAGGGAGAAAAACAAGTATGCTCACAACTTTGAGAAAGAGAAAGGGGGAGAGAGACAGAGAGAGAGAGCGTCCAGGCTCTGGTTGTTATGGCGACAGTAACAGCACAGAGAGCGGGTGGCATGGGTGACGGTGCTCTGTGACTATTACCCAAGAGAGAGAGGAGAGGAAGGAGGGAGAAAGAGCACAAAATACACTTCAGAGCCCAGATTAAATATGCTCATTCAAGTAACATAGGAGAACGAACAGTTAATTGGCCAGCATGCATGAGTCAAATGCTAACATAGACTGTTGCTGCCCCAATTATGACAAACACATGCACTAAGCTCCCCCTCTCTGTGTGTGTGTGTGTGTGTGTGTGTGTGTGTGTGTGTGTGTGTGTGTGTGTGTGTGCGCAGTGTTGGCTCAAAAAGAACATAACAGGAAATATGTCACGTTAGTTACATGGCCCCAAAAGACACCATGTTCTCTGTGATGCTCCACCTTCCATGGTCTAAGATAGATATCATCAACACATGTTGGACTGCTTGTAAGTGGTGTGCTTGTAGGTGGTGTGCTTGTAAGTGGTGTGCTTGTAAGTGGTGTGCTTGTAAGTGGTGTGCTTGTAAGTGGTGTGCTTGTAAGTGGTGTGCTTGTAAGTGGTGTGCTTGTAAGTGGTGTGCTTGTAAGTGGTGTGCTTGTAAGTGGTGTGCTTGTAAGTGGTGTACTTGTAAGTGGTGTACTTGTAAGTGGTGTACTTGTAAGTGGTGTACTTGTAAGTGGTGTACTTGTAAGCGACGCTGTGCTTTTTTTTGACACCACACCAAAAAGCAAGTTCTGCAGGCTCTAGTTTTGTCTAATCTTCATTATTCTCCAGTCGTGTCGTCCAGTGCGGCAAGGAAATACCTAGTTAAGCTGCAGCTGGCCCAGAACAGAGAGGCACGTCTTGTTCTTCATTGTAATCAGAGGGCTGATGTAAATTCTATGCATGCCAGTCACTCTTGGCTAAGAGTTGAGGAGAGACTGACTGTGTTACTTTTTATAAGAAACATGAACGTGTTAAATCCCAAATTGTTTGCGTAGTCAACTTACACACAGCTCTGACACGCACACACACACACACACTTACCCCAACAGACATGCCACCAGGGGTCTTTTCACAGTCCAAAAATACAGAACAATTTCAAGAAAGCATACAGTATTATATAAAGCCATTATTGCATGGAACTACCTTCCATCTCATATTGCTCAAATAAGCAGCAAAGAAACACAGATAAAGCAACACCTCGCGACACAACGCCTCTCCCCTATTTCACCTAGATCATTTGTGTGCATGTATTGATATGTAGGCTGTGTGTGCCTTCAATAACAAATCTTCTGTTTTTCTGTCCAATTCAGAGCTATTCTTGTCTATTAATGTTGAGTATTGTGTCATGTTTCATGTTCTGTGTGGACCCCAGGAAGAGTAGCTGCTGCTTTTGCAACAGCTAATAGTTATCCTAATGAAATAACAAATGCCAAGGATGGTGTGGAATTGTATTTGACTTGATGGGAAAAATAGGCCCAATTCCCAGGCTCATACAGCTACAGGTGAATGGCAACATGATAGCTGATACATGTATCATGTGGCTCAGAAGACTATTTTGAGAGCATTTTCATGTTTAGTTAAAGAAAGAGACTGTGCCGACCTGAGGGTACATGATATGTTATGAACGAGGTCAAGAACCTTGCTCTGCAGCTTGGAGACTTTTACGGTATACCAGTGATTTTCCCAGGAAATGTTTTAAACTTTTAAACACAAGCAATTCTGTTCTCAAAATGGCACCAATCACTTTTTAAGGTGTGTCCTGAAAGTGTATTTCTGCACCACGCTGACTGGAAGCCACAATAAAACTACTCGACCGAATCATGTTTAGGGTTCGAAAATTCTGCTTAACTTTCCCAAAAGTCTTAAGTTTTTCCGAAATCCCGATTGGAAGATTCCCAGAATCAAGAAGGAATAAGAGGAAATCTGGAATCCTCCAACCAGGATTTCAGGAAAAACCTGGGAATTTGGGGAATGTAAGTAGAATTACACAACCCTAAGCACGTTAAATGCCATGTCATGTTGAAGCTGATGGATCAGTGCAGCACCTGCTTGTGGCTATATGGATAGATATCTGGTAACCAAAAGACAGGAATAGGAAGAAATGAGACAGATATAGAGTTAGTATGGAGATGGCAGAGGGAGGAAGTGATCCTCACTTCCCCGGGCCTGCCGTTGGTACTAGTGACCTTAATCCTACAGCAATATGTTAACATCCAGACAGACCGGGGCATAGAGCACAGACGGGGAGTAGGGTTACGTAATGTGTACATATGTCTGACGTATGTGTGTGTGTGGGTGTGTGTGTCAGAGTAAGTAGGAGTGTGAGAGTGCATAAGTCCTGACACTGAGCAGAGTTAAAGTACAGTAGCTAGCCTACATGTTGAGTAGTTATGCATATTTTTTCTTTTTTTAATAGTTACATATTGGGATATAATCTTTGCGCTAGTTGGGTGGTACCTGCACCGAACCTCCAGTATATTCCCTTCATAGATTGTTCTCTGTCTTTTTTTTAATAGGGAGCCAATTTGTTTTCAGCCCCTTTAATTTCCCTGACTGATCAAAACTCGTTCTCTCATGTTCTCGTCTCTCTGCAGCAGACATATGGTAAGCGATATGTTTACTACATCGAATCGCAATAAAAATCACTGTAACGAATGGCAATGCACATCATATCGGCACCTAAGTATCGTATCGTGAGGTCCCTGGAAATTCCCAGTCCTAATATTGAGGGCAATCCCTTTTCCTGACTGTGAACCAACTATTTCTATAACAAAACATGACAAAGAACAGAACACACAGACAAACTCTATTATTAAACCCAACTCTGATGCTTAAGGTCGCTGTGCGTGTGTGAGCGCCCGCGTGCTGCAGTAGAGCTGTACGGCTGAATGAGCCATAGTTGCGCAGACACAAAGAGAACCGGAGGAGGCGAGGGGTAGAGGGCTGTCTCTCATAACGCAGTGTCACAGTGACATAGACAAAAACGGCTGTGTGAATGTCACCACAACCCAGGGAGTGAGCAGCACAGAGAGGGTAGGAGAGGGAAATAACTGCCCAGAGAGTGGGTGAAATTGCGCTTTGGTGATGAAATTCAACTTACTGATGTTTAAAATGCATTTTAAACAAGACAAATATGATTATTCACGTTCTGAAACGTTCAGTGGGGACTTTCTACCATTGCATTACCAGCATATCCAAAAAGTCAGATTTCGTAACCTAATACATGCGACAATAAGCACCGAGCTCTGTTGACAGAGCAGTGCAGCTTTCTCGCAGCAACTTTTAGGATTGGACATGTTGAGCCTGTAAGGTAGCCTTTATTCTCGCACAGCATCCAGTCAAGCTGATGCGATGCTGAGCAATTTTCTTTCATTTGAACCACTTTTTTCTCTCTGGCCTCCATTGATTTAGTCACCTGAAGTTTAGCCATCATACAAGGGTAAAAACTCCAATAACGTTTCAACGGATTATGACAAAGACATGAGGTTTGGACCATTGTTTTTTTTACCCATTGGTCAAAATATGAATATTTCATTGGACACCCTACCCTCTCTCTCATAGGTATGAGCACGGTTAATTAATTAAGAGAATATCCGAATGTAGACATTAGTATTCGACTTTGATTACATGTTCTGTGTGGACCCCAGGAAGAGTAGCTGCTGCTTTTGCAACAGCTAATAGTTATCCTAATGAAATAACAAATGCCAAGGATGGTGTGGAATTGCATTTGACTTGATGGGAAAAATAGACCCAATTGCCTTTTTCCACATTGTTACAGGTGAATGGCTTATTCATGATAGCTGATTAAATGTACATTTTCCTCATCAAGACTATTTTGAGAGCATTTTCATTTTAGTTAAAGAAAGAACAGAAATGCCTGAGGGTACATGATATGTTATTCAGAACCTTGCTCTGAGACTTGAAACTTGAGCTATACCAGTGATTTTCCCAGGAAATGTTTTAAACTTTTAAACACAAGCAATTCTGTTCTCAAACTTCATTAGAGTCCAACTGTGGTATATTCAATTGATTGGACAAAAATTCTAAACCTGTTTTCACTTTGTCATTATGGGTTATTGTGTGTAGATATATTTGTATTTATTTAATCCATTGTAGACTAAGGCTGTAACGTTATAAAACGTGGAAAAAGCCAAGGGGTCCGACTACTATCCCAATGCACTGTAGCTTGTAAAACTGGGAATTTGTTAATTTGATATTCACGGTTTTTTTTTTTTTTTTACCTATTGAACTGCCTCTTTCAAGACATAGATCCCCTCGTCACTTTCTGGGAGTCACCCTCTTGAGTTTCGTTAGCAACCCTCCGAGTGAGTTGGTAGGGGCGAGGGGGAGTTTTTCGGGGATTCACTGTTTCGCTACAAGGATTCAGTCTGGTGAAGATTTGAAGATGCGAGGCTAGAGCCCTCAACGTTTCGTCAAACCAACCAGGGTGGTTTTGTTGATTACAAACACAAAGCACTGTTGTTGACAGGCTTCAGTTCAGTTGGCTTTTCTTTATTCAAGCCAAGGCAGTTAGTAGCAAGCAGTGATCCAAACGCTTTTTAATTTGTTTTGTGCAATGCCTCTCGGGCAGACTGATAGCGCAGCAGCAATCTGGTAATTACAAGGCTAAGGGAGCGCACCAAATAGCCCAAAATAGCCTTGCTAGCTGGCTATCATAACTAGCTTCTTTACATGGATTTGATGCAGTCAAGACAGCCACTACCAGATGGTATGACAACTTATGAAACAGTAACACGTTTGCCTAACCCCCGACCCCTCCTGAAGCAGAACAGAGTTCAGACAGGATTCATCTCCTGTAAAGTCATGCTACCAAAGACTACCCCGAACATCTGTGTAAATGCTGCCAGGTACAGACAATAAGAAAGGGGAACACACGGACGCACACCACTGAGACGATATGACTGCAGGTTTTCAAACCACTTTCATGACATCAGTTCAATATCACTCCTGGTCACTTGCACCTCCCCAATGACAAGTATTTTCCTCCCATTTAAAACCCGTTGTATAGGCATCTTAGTTGACGCTTTCCATGCCAGACATAATATCATTGGACCGTAGCCCACGGAATCATATCATCTCTACTCATGGAATTTCTTTATACAACATTTAATCAGGATGCGTGTGTCTTTCAGTTTCCACCTACCGGGGATGTCATCTTCATCATCGCCATCATTCTCATCCTCCTCACTGTTGAGGCAGTGGGGCTCCATGTGTCTCCCCGAGGTCTCCTCGTCAGACATGGTGTCCCCTCAGTCACGCCGGGGGCATTACCTAGGCATCCTCACACACACAGGCCATCTGCAACACACACACACACACTTATTTGGACACTGCTTTGGCATAAAAATGTAGCCTACAGTTATTTAATTTTTGTTCTATGTCTTGCAGTGCAAAAAAAATCAAACATAGTAATTTAACACACACACACACACTACCTTGACAATCTCGCAGAGCGACAACTGACAACATACAGAATTGGCAATGCATAACTCAAAGCCGTCTAACAATACCATTGAAACTACAGCCCGACCGATGCATCATTTCACTGGTACTTACTGCCGATAACCGATATTCAATAAAAAGGATAAAAAAATGGAATCTCATGCCACCTGAAAACTTATTGTCACAATGTAAGAAATCCACATTTGAAGCATAGAGTGGCTTGCGAAAGTATTCACCCCCTTGGCATTTTTCCTATTTTGTTGCCTTACAACCTGGAATTAAAATTGATTGTCAATACTTTGTAGAGCCAACTTTTGCAGCAATTACAGCTGCAAGTCTCTTGGGGTATGTCTCTATAAGCTTGGCACATCTAGCCACCGGGGTTCCGCTGGTGTATCCTTAAGTCATACCACAGATTCTCAATTGGATTGAGGTATGGGCTTTGACTAGGCCATTCCAAGAGACTTAAATGTTTCCCCTAAACTTCTTAAATCTAGGGTGCAGTATTCGGAAGTTTGGATGAATGAGGTGCCCAAAGTAAACTGCCTGTTACTCAGGCCCAGAAGCTAGGATATGCATATAATTGGTAGTATTGGATTGAAAACTATTTTTTTCCAAAACTGATAAAATAATGTCTGAGTATAACAGAACTGATATAGCAGGCGAAAACCCGAGGACAATCCATCCAGATTTTCCATCCAGAATCAATGGCTTCCAGTAGATATCAAGTATAGAAAGAGTTTCAGGCTTGTTTTTTGTTGTGTTGCTCATCGGTGAATGCGCACACATCGTTATTTATCTCTGGTAATGAACATATTATTCGCCGTCTTAAATTTGATAATTTATTTACATATTAGGGTACCTGACAATTGATTATAAACATTGTTTGACTTGTTTGGATGAAGTTTCGGGATTAATTTGTATGCATTTTGAAAGAGGGAAACCGGTGGATTACTGAGTCAAGCGCGCCAACTAAACTGACTTTTTGGGATATAAAGAATGACTTTAATCGCTATTTCTGACTTTTGTGATGCCTCTGCTTGGTTGGAAAATGTATGTAATGCTTTTGTACGCGCGGCACTGTCCTCAGATAAACCACTCAAGTGTTGCTTTAGCAGTATGCTTAGGGTCATTGTCCCGCTGGAAGGTGAACCTCCGTCCCAGTCTCAAATCTCTCCCTCAAGTATTTCCATGTATTTAGCGCCATCCATCATTCCTTCAATTCTGACCAGTTCCCCAGTCACTGCCAATGAAAACACATCCCCACAGCATGATGCTACCACCACCATGCTTCACTGTGGGATGATGTTCTCGGGGTGAAGAGGTGTTGGATTTGCACCAGACATAGCGTTTTCCTTGATGGCCAAAAAGCTCAATTTTAGTCTCATCTGACCAGAGTACCTTCTTCCATATGTTTGGGGAGTCTCCCACATGCCTTTTGGCGAACACCAAATGTGTTTGCTTATTTTTTTTCTTTAAGCAATTACTTTTTTATGGCCACTCTTCTGTAAAGCCCAACTCTGTGGAGTGTATGGCTTAAAGTGGTCCTATGGACAGACACTCCAATCGCCGCTGTGATGCGTTGCAGCTCCTTCAGGGTTATCTTTGGTCTCTTTGTTGCCTCTGATTAATGCCATCCTAGCCTGGTCTGTGAGTTTTGGTGGGCAGCCCTCCCTTGGCAAGTAATTTTGCACGCCCAATTTTTCAGTTTTTGATTTGTTAAAAAAGTTTGAAATATCCAATAAATGTCGTTCCACTTCATGATTGTGTCCCACTTGTTGTTGATTCTTCACAAAAAAATACAGTTTTATATCTTTATGTTTGAAGCCTGAAATGTGGCAAAATGTCGCAAAGTTCAAGGGGGCCGAATACTTTCGCAAGGCACTGTATATATATATATATATATATATATATATATATATATATACACACACTGAGATCATGTGACACTTAGAGTTCACACAGGTGGACTTTGTTTAATTAATTATGTGACTTCTGAAGGTAATTGGTTGCACCAGATCTTATTTAGGGGCTTCATAGCAAAGGGGGTGAATACATACAGTGGGGCAAAAAAGTATTTAGTCAGCCACCAATTGTGCAAGTTCTCCCACTTAAAAAGATGAGGCCTGTAATTTATCATAGGTACACTTCAACTATGACAGACAAAATGAGAAAAAAAATCACATTGTAAGATTTTTTATGAATTTATTTGCAAATTATGGTGGAAAATAAGTATTTGGTCACCTACAAACAAGCAAGACTTCTGCCTCTCAGACCTGTAACTACTTCGTTAAGAGGCTCCTCTGTCCTCCACTCGTTACCTGTACTAATGGCACCTGTTATCAGTATAAAAGACAGGTGTCTTACACTTTCATTTCCCTCACTGTAAAACAGTATATCGGCAGATATATTGGTATCTGTAAGTTGTTCCCACCCAAAAAATTAAAATTGGACCCAGTGCTTGACTTTGGCAGGAGCTCACCGGAACGGAGTACCGGCACTTCAAATTTTCTACTGATCGAGTTCCTGGACCTCTCATAATATTTTATCTCAAAAGTATTGTGCAGTTACTGCACCAAAATATAAAACAGTACCAGCATCCAAAATGAGTACCGGCACCTATTTTAGACCAAGTCAAGCACTGATCGGACCCCCCCAAAAAACATATAGACCGGGCTCTACATAAAACATCGACTTCATTATCACACATGCCTATATCAACAACCAAACATCTCCTCCAATCTTCAATGTTTCCAATACAACAGTCACTGAGGATTCCCTGGGTTTCATCAGGGGAACATGGTGGACTTTCCAAGAGGGTGGATCAGAAGTAAGGTGCAGGGGATCACCATCATCATTCATACCCCAACCCTGTTCTCTTTATTTTTTCTCCATCTCTCCCCCCTCCAACACCTCTTCTCTTCCTCCATCTTTCCCGCTCTCATTCCACCCCCTTTTCTCTCACCAGTGGTTCGGAGGACCCTCCGGTGATCAGCCACCCCCACTCTCCTCTGAACTTAATCTCCAGCACCACTGATTCCTCCTGATTCTCATTTCCCCCTCTTCAGTCTCAGTACTACCAGTCTCTCTGGCTGCCTCCTTGTTGCTTACATAATTAAATTAGCTGTTTTTAAGAATTAAGCCTTCAGATAGCTCTTTGTTGACTGTTGCTGGGTGTTATCATCCACTATCAGCACCGGCCTGTACCATACCCGCCCTAAGCTCTCTCCTGGCCTCTTACACTGAATTTGTCCTGCTAGGTGACCTATACTGGGACATGCTTAAACCCCCTGACCAAGTCTTAAAACAATGTGACTCCTTAAATCTCTCTCAGATTATTATCAGTCCCACAATAATCCTGATAGGCATCAGTCCGGTGTTTTCTGTAATGACCTTAGTGATCACTGTTTTTTGACTGGCTCTTGTTCAGGCAAAATGAGAAATAAGTGCACTCAGGCTATCTGGAAGGCCAAAGTGTGTTACTTTAAGGAGCAGTTCTCTCTCTGTGGGTCTAACCCCAAGAAGTTCTGGAAAATGTTGAAAGACCTGTAGAATAAACCCTCCTCGTCACAGCTGCCCATGTCCCTTAATGTTGATGATTTGTTGTTATTGACAAGGAGCGTATGGCTGAGCTCTTTAATCAACACTTCATTAAGTCAGGATAACAGACACAGCCATGTCTCCTTGCCAGCAACATTTCCTCATCTCCCAGCCCTTCTAATGCAACTAACCCTGATGCTCCTCCCTCTTTTTCCCCCTTCCCTGCTCCACAGTTTCTTCCTGCAGGTGGTCACTGATTCGGGGGTGCTAAAAGAGCTCCTTAAACTTGGCCCCCCAAAAATAGCTAGGTCAGATAGTTTAGGGATGCACGATATAATCGGTATTGGCCGATATTAGCTAAAAATGTAACACAGAACTAGAGCTACACAGAACTAAAGCAGAAAAATACTAAGCCAACAACGAAACAAGTTGAAGTCGAGCAGTCATTTGAAAGAGCAAGAACATTTCAGCGAGAACTCACCAGGCGAAAAGCATAAAACACCAAGATAATGGAATTCGTTGCCCTTGACAATCAACCGTTCTCTGTCGTGGAAGATGTTCGCTTTTGCCAACTGGTCGAGCACAGGTACACTCTACCAAGTAGGCTGTATTTTTCAGATGTTGCCCTACCGGAGTTACACAGTATTGTTGAAACGCACATCCATGAGCTACTTGCTATGGGTGTCACTGCATTTAGCTTCATGACTGATATTTGGACCAGTGATGTCAGCCCCATGAGCATGCAGAGTCTGACAGCACAGTGGGTCGCCGAGTACTTCGTACTGAGGAAAGCTCGATTGCACGCTCAGGAATGTGCTGGTTCTCATACCGCGGCTGCCACTTCAATGGCATTTGAGAACATGAACACACTCCTAGCTCCATTCGAACAACTGACTGGAGAAATAAGCTCATCAACTGCGTTTGCAGCAGACGTGATTACCCTCTGTCATGGCTAGGGTTGAACATTTGGGGGAATATTCAGAGGTGGAAACTTTCTGTGGGAATTAATGGGAATTAACGGAAACATATGCAAATTAATAGTAATACCATTTAAATGTAGATTACATTTTACATTACATTTAAGTCATTTAGCAGACGCTCTTATCCAGAGCGACTCACAAATTGGTGCTTTCACCTTATGACATCCAGTGGAACAGCCACTTTACAATAGTGCATCTAGGTCTTTTAAGGGGGGGGGGGGTGAGAAGGATTACTTTATCCTATCCTAGGTATTCCTTAAAGAGGTGGGGTTTCAGGTGTCTCCGGAAGGTGGTGATTGACTCCGCTGTCCTGGCGTCGTGAGGGAGTTTGTTCCACCATTGGGGGGCCAGAGCAGCGAACAGTTTTGACTGGGCTGAGCGGGAACTGTACTTCCTCAGTGGTAGGGAGGCGAGCAGGCCAGAGGTGTAGGTGTAGGGCCTGATCAGAGCCTGGAGGTACTGAGGTGCCGTTCCCCTCACAGCTCCGTAGGCAAGCACCATGGTCTTGTAGTTGTTTAGATGTTTTTTGCATGGGATATATTTGCCATATATGGAGATAGAAACAGAAACCTTTTACCTTATCATAAGTAGACAATTGCAAATCCTTCCAATAGAAAAAAATGTAGTTATGAATTGAACTTTAATTAAATGAGTTGACTCTTCACATGGAATGATTTCACTGAACAACAAAAGGGAATATTGAATGATCCCCAATGATCCATCGCATTTCAGAACTGCAGTTTCCTCTGCTTGGAGCAACAGTGAAGTGGGCAGGACAGTACAGGTTTCTTCTCTTACATCTGCAAGCAGTCTGAACATCAGACAGGATGGCATTGTCCCCCTCTACGTGCAATGGCTACTGCTATAGGTTTCAGGAGTTTCAGGCTGCTTACCATTCTCTCCCAAAATACATCATCCAGGAGGATCTTTTTGATGGGGCTGTCCATATCAGGAAACTGTGATATGGCCATTTCTTGGAGACTCCTTCCCCTCCATGAGACTGTCAAACATGATGACAACACCATCCCAACAGGTGTTGCTGGGGCAGCTTCAATGTGGTGCTCTTATTCTTCTCACTTTGCTTGGTGAGGTAGATTGCTGCTATAACTTGATGACCCATCACATACCTAACCATTTCCTTGGCTCTCTTGTAGAGTATATCCATTGCTTTCAGTGACATGATGTCCTTGAGGAGCAGATTCAATGCATGAGCAGCACAGCCAATGGGTGTGATGTGAGGATAGGACTCCTCCACTTTAGACCAAGCAGCCTTCATGTTCGCAGCATTGTCTGTCACCAGTGCAAATACATTCTGTGGCCCAAGGTCATTGATGACTGCAGCTCATCTGCAATGTAGAGACCGGTGTGTGTTGTCCCTTGTGTCTGTGCTCTTGTAGAATACTGGTTGAGGGGGGAGATGATGTAGTTAATTATTCCTTGCCCACAAACAGTCGACCAACCATCAGAGATGATTGCAATACAGTCTGCTTTCTCTATGATTTGCTGGACCTTCACTTGAACTCTGCATCTAGCAAATGAGTAGGTAAAGCATGTCAGGTTGGAGGGGTGTATGCTGGGCGAAGAACATTCAGAAATCTCTTCCAATACACATTGCCTGTGAGCATCAGAGGTGAACCAGTTGCATACACAGATCGAGCAAGACATTCATCAGCAGTTCTCCGACTACGTTTCTCCATTGAGTCCCAAAAAAATTCTGATTACAGGAGGACCATGAGCTGTTGCTATCGATAACGTGTCTGACCCATAATTTTCACCTCAAATAGAAGTAGAGGGACTTTTGTCAGAGGTTGTGAGCACGGAGGGAACTTTATGCTCTTGGCCAGACGATTCTGCATCTTTGTTGCATTCTTCACATATGATTTGGCACAGTATTTGCAAATTTACACAGCTTTTCCTTCTATGGCATGGAAAATATCAGATATCAGCCAAAAATCTACAATTTTTTACATTTTTAAATCAGCCAAAAAATGTCATACCTTCAGAGGTCATTCAATTCAATATTCATCAATAATATTTAAAAAAGCCGTTTCTGGCTAAAGAGACAAGACCAACAAGGGAAAGTCAAGAACTAATAGTACAGGAAGATTGCAATAAAAACGATACTACAGAGATACAAAATAAGTTTGTTTTTCCTCTAAGAACTTGAGAAACTAATTCAAGAACGATCTAATGTAATCTATTACAAAAATAAAGCAAACTGGTGGAATATGGAGAAATATGCACAAAATTCTTCCTGAATCTCCAATACAGGAATGCTAACAATTTTCTTTTGCAGAAACTCGTTACTGAAGATGGAGTCGTCTATGATTCGCCAAATGATATTTTAAAAAGAGGAAGCTAATTATTTTAGGCAGATGTTATCTTTTCCATCTCATCCTCTCCCACTGAATGAAGATTACGGTAAGGAATTCTTTCCAAATAAAAATAAATAAAAATGGAAGATTAACAAAAATGTACAGAAAGATCCGTGTGAAGGCCAAATGACAGAGGAATAACTTTGAGGCTATTAAATCCTTTCAGTCTGGAAAAACCCCAGGGCTTGATGGCATACCGGTAGAGGTATATCAAGCTTTTTTTTATATACTAAAAGCTCCATTGTTAGATTGTTTTAACTACTGCTATAGAAATGGTAGTCTGCCAGGTACTCAGCAGGAAGGTCTGATTTCTCTATTAAAACGAGACCCAGATAGCAAATCTAAAAAAACTGGAGGCCCCTTACACTTCAATGTTGTGAACTTGTGACTCAAAAATACGAGCGAATTACATAGCACTCAGAATTAAAAGGGTTTTACCGGGGGTATTGTTCATCCTGATCAGACAATTAATTGAAAATGATACTTTTTTCAAAGTATCTCTCCTTTCCAAACAAGAATTGCAGAGCTGGCTACAATTTCAATTTCATCCCCCTGAAAAGATCTAGAACAAATATTATGGCTGAACTCAAATGTGCTGGTTGATAAAATACCTGTATTTATTTATGCATATCGGTGCATCCCTAGTTTAGATCCTTTCTTCGTCTTTAAGGCTGCAGCTCCTATCTATCATCCTCATCTATCACCTTTTTAACCTGTCTCTCCTTTTTAACCTGTTCCCAACCTGTTCCAATCGCTTGAAAGGCAGTCATGTTGCATCCTTTATTTAAAGGCCCATTTCTATCTTGCCCTGTTTATCAAGTGTTGGAAAAACTTGACAATCAACTGACTGGCATTCTTGATGTCTATAGTATTCTCTCTGGTTTGCCATCTGGTTAATGCTCAGTTTATGGATGTGTCACTTCAACCCTAGCATCAAAAACATAGCTCAGGCAGTAGGAAGCTCTCTCCATGTATATGCAGATGATACAGTCTTGTACTGAGCTGGCCTCTCCCCGGATTTTGTGTTAAATGCTCTACAACAAAGCTTTGACTGTCACAACTTTCTCTGCCCTTTACCTTGGTTTTTGCAGTGTTCAAAACAAGGTTATGTGATTTGGTAAGAAGAATGCCCCTCTCCCCACGGGTGTGATTACTACCTCTGAGGGTTTAGAGCCTGAGGAGCAAGTTACATCATACAAGTATTTGGGAGTATGGCTAGACGTTACACTGTCCTTTTGTCAGCACATATCCAAGCTGCAGGCCAACGTTAAAATCTAGACTTTCATCGATGGTAATCGCTCCTCTTTCACCCAAGCTGATAAACTAACCCTGATTCAGATGACCCTCCTACCCATGCTAGATTACGGAGATCAGCAGGTAAGGGTGCACTCGAGCTGCTTGATGTACTTTACCATTTGGCAATCTGATTTTCCACCAATGCTCCTTATAGGATACATCACTGCACTCTATACTTCTCTGTAAACTGGCCATCTCTGTATACCTGACGCAAGACCCACTGGTTAATGCTTATTTAGAAAAAGACTCCTATGCCTCACTCTCCCCTGTCTGAGATTACTACTGCATGTCTCATCCTCCACACACACACACACACACACACACGTTCTGCCAGTCACATTCTGTTAAAGGTCCCCAAAGCACACACATTCCTGGACCACTCCTCTTTTCAGTTTGCTGCAGCTAGAACAAGCTGCAAAAAACACTCAAACTGGACAGTTTTATCTCCATCTCTTCAGTCAGATAATCAAATCATGGACACTCTTACTGACACTTGGGAGTATTTTGCGTGATGTATTGTTGTCTCTACCTTTTTTGCTCTGTGTTGTCTGTGTCTAACAATGTTTGAACTGTTTGTGCTGCTACCAGGCTATGTTGTAATCTTAGGTCTCTCTTTATATAGTGTTGTGGTGTCTCGTCATGATGTGTTCTGTCCTACATATTTTTTTATCCCAGCCCTATCCCCACAGGAGGCCTTTTGCCTCTTGGTAGGCTGTCACTGTAAATAATACATTTGTTCTTAACTTCTCTAGGGTAGGGGGCAGCATTTGCCATTTTGGATGAAAAGCATGCCCACATTAAACTGCCTTCTACTCAGGCCCAGAAGATAGGACATGCATATAATTAGTAGATTTGGATAGAAAACACACCAAAGTTTCCAAAACTGTTAAAATAATGTCTGTGTTTAACAGAACTGATTTCGCAGTGAAAAACCTGAGAAAAATCCATTCAGGAAGTAGAATTTTTTGTTTGTTGTAGTTTTCTATTCAATGCCATTACAGTATCCATTGACTTAGGACTCAAATTGCAGTTCCTATGCCTTCCACTAGATGTCAACAGTCTTTAGAAATGCTTTCAGGCTTGTATTCTGAAAAATGAGGGAGTAAGAGCATGAGTGAGTGAACCCTGCCGTGTCAGAGCCTTTTCATGCGCGCGGCTGAGAGTGCCTCTCTTGTTTACCTTTTATATTGATGACGTTATTGTCTGGTTGAAATATTATCAATTATTTAGGCTAAAAACAACCTGAGGAATGAATATTAACATCGTTTGACATGTTTCTATGAACTTTACAAATACAAATTGGATTTTTTGTCTGCCTGTTGTGATTGCGTTTGAGCCTGTGGATTACTGAAGAAAACGCGCGAAAGAAACTGAGGTTTTTGGATATAAAGAGAGACTATCGAACAAAAGGAACATTTATTGAACAAATGAATGTCTTCTGAGTGCAAACATATGAAGATCAAAGGTAAGTGATTCATTTTTATCTCTATTTCTGACTTGTGTTACTCTTCTACTTGGCTGGTTACTGTTTCTAATGACTTGTCTGCTGGGCTATGTTCTCAAATAATTGTAAGGTATGCTTTCGCCGTAAAGCATTTTTGAAATCTGACACAGTGGTTGGATTCACAAGAAGTTAATCTTTAAACCTATGTAAAATAGTTTTATATTTTCAGATTTTTTTAAAATGAGTATTTCTGTATTTGGCGCTCTGCAATCTCACTGGATGTTGGCCAGGTGGGACGCTAGCGTCCCACATACCCTAGAGAGGTTAATAACTTCTTAAGGATAGGGGGCAGCATTTCCACTTTTGGATAAATAGCATGCACAATTTCAACTTCCTGCTAATCATGCCAGGAATATATTATATGCATATGATTAGTAGGTGTGGATAGAAAAGTTTCTGGTTCAATCATGTCTGTGACTATAACAGAACTTATGTAGCAGGCAAAACACTGAGGAAAAACTGTTCAGATTCTTCTTTTTTTTCCCTCTGACCGTTCCCTCAGTTGTCTTTGCCAAGGGAAATTTGATAGCGCCCATTTTACAGTTCCTACGACTTCCACAGGATGTCACCAGTCTTTGAAATTGGGTTGGAGTTAATCATTGGTGCAACGAAGAAGAGGCACATCCTGGAACAACGTTACACTGTTGATAGTTACGCAAGAGGGAAAATGGTGCATGTTTTGTTTTGTTGCTCTATTGAATACAGATTGCCCAGTCTACAATTTGATCGATTATTAACGTTTAAAAATACCTAAAGTTGTATTACAAAAGTAGTTTGAAATATTTTGGCAAAGTTTATAGGCAACTTTTGAAATGTTTTATAGTGACGTTGTGTTTTGGAAAGCTGTTTTTTTCCGCATCAAACCTGCTTTATAAATGGACATTTTGGGTATACATGGACGGAATTAATCGAAAAAAAGGACCAATTGTGATGTTTATGGGACATATTGGAGTGCCAACAAAGAAGCTCGTCAAAGGTAATGCATGTTTTATATTTTATTTCAGCGTTGCCTGCTACGCTAGTTATTTTGTTTACAACTGGTTCAGGGGGGTGCATGCTATCAGATAATAGCTTCTCATGCTTTCGCCGAAAAGCATTTTTAAAATCTGACATTTTGGCTGGATTCACAACGAGTGTAGCTTTAATTGAGTACCCTGCATGTGTGATTTAATGAAAGTTTGAATTTTATTGCGTTTTATTTGAATTTGGCGCTTCCCCAAGAGGTTAACGGACTTGCCTAGATAAATTAAAAAAGGTGCAGAGAGGACCCCTCCTTCCCTTCCACTATTCAGTGTTGCCAACTTAGCGACTTTGTTGCTATATTTAGCGAGTATTCAGACCCCTCTAGCAACACATTTTCAAAAAAGCGACTAGCGACAAATCTAGTGACTTTTTCTGGTGTTATTGGAGACTGACGTGAAAGCACTATCGTTCTTACTATTCTCAACGAGCGACAGGTGCTGCTGTGGGCCCCGCCCCCGTCCCAAAGCCCTCACAGGCGGCCCAGTCCTCACGCAGCAGTCCCTCCCAGCTGCAGTCAGAGCAGGAGATGTTCACCCCTCCGCGTCCAGACTGCAAATGAATTGCGTATGCGGGAAGCCGCCGCTGGCTGTTCCCACCCTGGCTTACTTACATTTTTTTTTTATACCTGAATTAGGGCCAGACTAGTTACCATAATTTTCTCACATTGCCATTGACAGTTTTTTTCTTCTATTGTCTATTTTTGGTCCATTTAGATTGTATACAAAAAAAATGTTAAAAATGTAATGGTTAAAAATGTTCATGTTTTACTGTGACTTGTTGTAGGCTCCTAAGTGGACCATAAGGTTAAAAATCGAACCATATTAAGAAAACTAAACTAAGTAACTCCGCCAGAGTCTCTCTTTTGGGTCACTTTTGCCGGTCCCAAGCCTGGATAAAGGAGGAAGGAGGGTTGGAATTGTGACATTAAAAAAAAACAAGAATGCCGAAAGTTCATTTGTAGTTCTAAACATATTTAGGGTGTTTTTTACTCACTTTTTTTTGTCTCTCTCACGACGTTATTCCTCTCCTACAGCGTCCATCACAATTACATGGCCAATTATGCAAATTAGACGATGGCGTCATTTAGCGACATTTAGGACAGCCAATAGCTACTTTCTTTACTGAGGAGTTGGCAACACTGCACTATTCAAAGCACACACACACACCAGGGGGCCGGCCAATTGTCCGTGAGAAAAAAGAAAATCCATTTGTAAAATATATTTTAAAAATTTGCCTAGTCATTGATGGAAATACCAGTCAATGGAAATACACTTGACCGGTCATGCTTATAAACGGCTTGTAAACGGAAAATCTGTCAGATGGCGCAAGAGAGCTGTTGCCAGAGCTTCTCAAACTGCTCATTTGTTGCTGCTGGAATGAAGCGTGCTTTTATAATCATTGCGTAACAATTCTAAGCGCAACCGCGTGTTAACTGTTTAAGACCACGATTAAAAATAGCTACCATTTTAATTTCTCAACTGGTAATTGAAGCGCGCTTCCCATTCCCTATTCAAGTGCATATAGGCAACGGTAGGCAGGCTTCAGCGCGTCACACACACCACTTTACAATGAGCTGGAGGCAGTACGTATATTAAAACATATACTTAATTGTTTGAAACCTAAAAGTTTTACATTACGAGGCATGACTTATCTTGCGTCAAATTAAAATCCATGGAAACATAAAGGCAATTTTATAAAGAGACTTACTTCCATATGACATTAAAGCCAGTAGCCTATTTCTCTCTGGTTCTATTGGTTTTCAAATCAACTATCTTTCATTGTCTAGTAGCCAAAGGCACAATCCCAGTCATAGTAGCAACCTATGCTAGTTGTTGCATCTGTACATATCCCCTCAACATTTTTAACAGATATTTTAATCTCTGTCACAAGAGAGCCGCTAATTGCCGCTAATTGCATTGTGGAACAAACATTTGCGCGTAGTTTACTGCATTGTGTGCATTGCTGCGCTTATAATGTGAATAAATAGTATATCAACATTTTAAGCTAAACGTTCTGATCCGATGCATAAGACTCATTGCTTTTTAAAGCGTATTTTTTTTATGCAGCCTGTTGGCCTACTGGTTGTATTCTTTTAGGATATCATCCCACAACTGTCCCAGAGTCTGTTTGGAATAGGCTATTTTTTTCCTCGCACAGAACGACAAACTGACCAATAGAATAACGTTGTTGCTATGAAAGTGAACTGTGTCTACGCGTGATCAGGGGTGTATTCATTCCGCCGATTCTGTTGAAAAAAAGTTTTTTAGATGGACGCAAAACGTGGATAAACATCTGAATTTGTCCAATAGAAACTCTCGTTTGCAACTGTTGGACTAATGATTACACCCTATATCAAGCTAGATGCAGGCAAGAGTATGTAAGGTGGTATTGAATGTCACTGTCTATCCATGTGTCACGGTCTGTCGCCTGAAATGTGTCTCCACCTGTGTCCACCTACATTGTAAACTTTCATTCATAGGCTTGGTTGTTGAAACCTCATGATGGGTATAGGGAAAATGTGAGTATCATGTAGTAGCCTAAACCTATCACTGTTACATTGAGCTGGGTGAATGGAATATGAATGAGTCATCAAATATGCTGTAATAGAAATAAGGCCAAACATACAAAGAAAAAAAAAACTGTCCTCCCTCATTTTAAACGGCACTGACTTGACCTTATGTAATGGAAAAACAATACATCACTCGTGATGTAATGCAATTAACAGTCTTTGCATAACTGGGCAGCAGAGAGAGGCAGAGCTAGAAGTATATGCCAAGGCTAACAATGTGTCAGGGTTGGATTACGATACACTGTTTACTGACAGAACCAGACCTGTAGACACAGTGAGTCCAATCATGTCTAAGGGCTTTCCTACCTCACAAAAACACTGGGATACATACAGTACAACCCCAGTTACATTAAAGGGGTATGTGTACTGTTTTTATAGGGCTCTCAAATCACACTTTTTTTTTATATAGAACATCCAATTTTGTTGTTTTTCTAAGTCCGCAATAATGTTTAAACCACATCAGGAGACCATTTTTTAAGTCTGGGAAAAATTGGAAGAATTTTCCATTTTTGGGTGTAGTCACCCGGTGTTGCTGTAGCGCTCGTGTGATTGCAAAGTTTGCAAAACAAATGGCCACTGGATTGATGCAAATAATCATGATTTCATTCTGCCAGCTACTTTGTAGTTAACATTTCATAGAGAATATTTCTGGGAAAGCCTTTCCACCTCTACCAGAAGGTTACTATTAGCATAATCACTATCAGCTACACAAAGTGTAGACCTGCGTGTGCGCCGCCCACATACAGAGACAGGGCTATTCCTGTGCAGTTACAGAAAGTTGCATGAAAATACGAAACACTAACGCATTTTGTTCATGTCTTATGATTCTCTTGGGCAAACAATTAAATTTTCTAATAAGGTCAATGATTTAATAAAAATGTCCTATTAAGTTCAATGCATATTTTTATATTCAACAGAAACAAAGTAAAAAATGGTTCAACTTTGTTTCCATTGAACATGCCATACAGATAATGGGATTTTAATTCATTATATGAAGAGTACCTTGCCTTGGTCCTCCTTTCTTTTTGATGACCAATTTACCCCTTTTACCAAAGAGCACCTTCTGTCTACCAAAATCTACTATTGTGTACCTTAGCAGCGCTTCCCCTATTCATTTTTTTCTACATATTTTTTATATCGTTAAATTCTGTTAAATGTCTTTATTCCGGATTTTATAGGGCCCTATGTTTATCCATGTACACTGTGTATACCAGGGACATCCAACCTTTTCTAGCATGAGAGCTAGTCATTTGTTTTTAGCTTTCAAATAGGAATATTCTGCTCTTCACCACTCCCCTGCAACTCTTCGCCGCAACTCCTCCCCAGGTCCTTAGCGTACAAGAGAAAGTAGTGCCCTACATTTTCTGCCAATACACATGTTACAAATAATGGTTCATAAACAACTCTAAAGGGGGCCCTGTAAAATGTGATCTTTTCCCCCAAATTCTGGTTGATATTTTCCCAAATGATATTCTCACTTTTTTTTTTGGGGGGGGTCACTTTCAAAATTACAATTGTTCATAGAGGAACTAAATTCCCCTTTAATTGTGCATCTAGCGAGTGAGGTATGTGCCGTATTAGCTATGGTTCTGAAGGCTAAAATTGAATGTACTTTCCGATTTGTTTGGCGAGCTACTCATAGGTGGGCTGGTAGCTCACGATCGACCTGTTATAGACCCCAGGTGTACACTATAGTGCAGGAGTTAGTCTTCAATTGACATCTTAATGATACCAGAGGGCCTGGATGAGAAACATTGCACTAACTTGGGTTACAGTTAGTCAAAAACCTATTTGTGATTTAGCCAACTCTCTTGTATTTGTTGTCATGCCAGATCACATAGGCTATCCTAATGGCTAGCATCAACAAATGTTTTTCATTTAGGACTTAGCTAAAGCATACAGGTCTGGCAATCAGGCTAGCAGATTTAGCTTTAGGCTCCTTTTGATAAAAACAACTATAGAGAGGGAAAGAAACCCTCATCTTTCTTCCTTTCCACACAACTCCTCCTGTGGGGTTTTCACTGATGAATCGTGCTGCTGTTTTGTCAAAGAAATACTGTAGACAAAGAAGCGGCCCGGACACACACACACACACAAAAGATGTAAAACACAAACAGACTAGAGGGCAGACTTGTCAGAGTTGTGGATCCCTGGGAAGAGTCAAACAGCAGAATGAAAGACGCTGGCAGCAGCCTATTCCTGAGAGGCAAAGCTCTCATGATGCATTTTCGAGCTCATCACTCAGCTTGGTGAAATTAAATTCACATCACTCACAGCCTTTTTCTGTGCCAATGTAGTGCATATCATCGTGATCCAACCCAGCTTCAATGTCAGGTTAGCCGACACAACCGTGAGCAAAGAGCTTTTAAGGAACTTTCTAAAACACAGACGCTAAGTAGCTCATAGAACACAACTTCCAGCTATAGAGACTTGAATTCAAGGAAGAAAATGATGGTTGGTGGGAAGAGGATAGCAATGGAGGAATTATCCGTAACAAAAGAGCAAGCTAATTGGAAGGTTAACAATGACCTTGTTAGCTTCCCAGGAAGGGGTCGGGTCACTGTTTCAATTCTACAGTGAGAGGGGCTGCCTTTTCAGACAAGAGACAAAACAAGCCCTATTCACTGGTACATGACCTTGGTTTGTGACACGATTGTATAAAAATATATGGTTTGTGTATAATATAAGTGTCTCTTTCTCCATGTAGAGTATGGGGAAAAAAACTGCACTACCCCTCACGAAGATCAACGGGGGGAACCAGTCAATGGAGTGACCACATACCTGGGAATTGAGAAACTGAAATTCAAAGAAAACACGACAGAGAATGTTCTTTTTGCACAACCTGAACAAGGTTTGGGGCATTATACTGTATACCGGGGTATTTAAAAAAATAATAAAAAAATTAAACACAGAATGGTTTTCAATACTGTCAATCTTTTATTTGAATATTTGCATCTACTTTTTAAGTAAATACCTGTAGTCAACTTGTGCAATACGGTGGAAGATAAAGTAGATTGCGGTCTTCATTTTACATGTCACAATTTTTCATTATGAAGCTTACTGGTAGTGCCCAGTCATGTGGTTGTTTCCATGCACACAATGAGACCGGTGACTTGTGAGTAACTCACTGTTGTGCAGCTCGCACCAGGTGATCTAGTTACCGTATGGAATTCACAACTAAATGTTTGACAGGCAGATTTCTCATAAATATTAACTGTTTAATATGTGCTAAATGTTCTGCAGTTGCACAATTGGTTTGCTAATTTAGTAGCTTGTTAGCTATCTAGCGAAGTGGTTAGCTTCTTCCAAAATCCAGCTTTGCTTGTTAACAGCAGAGAATCCCCTTCGGGATCAAGAGCCTTGCTGTCAAGTGTTTGCTTTGTGCATGCAGAAAACTGAGTAGCATTTTTAGGCCAGAGCCTCGTTAGCATTCTCTATGGGGACTCTCCATGTACTTGTTAGCAATGCTAACCTTCAGATTACAAAAGCTCAGTGGGGTTTGAAAATAGCACCCGTTGTGTTCAGTGTCAGTATTACCAAATATCCCGCTATAGCACAAGGTCGTTATGATGGCATTACAAACTGGATACCGCCCCAGCCTAAACTGATCTATTGCATTTTTGATCGCCATATCTTGCAGATTTTTTACAAATCGGTCCTGGAGAGTGTCCTATCATTTGGCCTGTTATGTGCAAGACCAAACTGCAGCAACACATAAAAACAAGCGGGCAAGATAAATGGTATTGGCCAAGAGTCAGCCAACAGCCAGTACACAAATCTCATACTCCAAAAACATGACAAACATTCTACGGAAGGATAATTCTAAAAAGGACAGTACCGACTTCCTCTTAAATTCACCCAAAGCAGCCGCAGCTGGGGGGAAAATACTTATCGAAAAGAAACAAATAGATACAGGGACTTTCAGCCATTAGGCTGTATAATGGAAAGACGTAGCAAAGACCATTGATCGGTTTGAAGGGAGTGTGTATTGAACATCCACTGTAAATATGTAACCCATTGCACTTTTCATATCAATTTTATTGTGTACCATACTGTGTTTGTCTTTTAAGCACATGACCAAACGAATTTCCCCCTGGTGGGATAATAAAGTAATAAAGTTAATCTAATCTAAGGAGTTGTGACATTTCAAACATGCATTGTATCCTCCTCCTGAATGAATCCCCGGCAGCAATGGAGACCACCTGGGACGGTTCGGGGGAGGGGTTGAGGTCTGGTTGTCTCGTGTCCTCAAAACCCACATGCCAAACGAGGGAGGGGAGTACATAGACTAAACCCTGCTAAAATAGGGCCACCCAACATCATCTAGATTCTAGATGAGGTAACGCAGGGTCAAGGGACACCACAGACATGGTCAGAAGGATACGAGCCCAGCCCCCAGCACCCTCAGGACAGCGCCAGAGTCCAGACCAGACCGCAGCACCCTCAGGACAGAGCCAAACAGCCGGACTGAAGGTCATAGGGGACAAAGCCACCAGGCTGGAAACAGGAAGCGAGAGGAGTCGCATAGGGCTGCAGTTGGGACTCCTTAAAAACACGACACTTCGATACAGCTACGCACGGAAGTTTCTTTTCGTAGCAGGTTAGGAGAGCATTTTCTTGAACCTTAACCAAATTCTCCTAACATGCTACATTAATTCTCCTAACCTGCGAAAAAGTCACTTCCGGTTATGCTGTCTCAAAACAGGAAGCGGAGTTGACTTCTTTAGGAAAATTAGCCTCAGTGTTGGAAACAAACATTATGCTGTTGTTCAGAATTATATGTATTTACACTGAGTGTACAAATCATTAGGAACACCTTCCTAATTTTGAGTTGCACCCCCTTTTGCCCTTAGAACAGCATCAATTAGTCGGGGCATGGACTCTACAAGGTGTCAAAAGTATTCCACAGTTGTGTCAAGTTGGCTAGATGTCCTTTGGGCAGTGGACCATTCATGATACACACAGGAACTGTTCAGCGTTAAAAACCCAGCAGCATTGCAGTTCTTGACACACTCAAAACAGTGCACCTGGCACCTACTTCCATACTCAGTTCGCAGGCCCTTAAATATTTTGTCTTGCCCATTCACCCTCTGAATGGCACACATGCACCATGCAGGTTTCAATTTCTATAGGCTTAACATGTCTCCTCCCTTTCATCTACACTGTTTTTAGTGACATCAATAAGGGATCATAGCTTTCACCTGGATTCACCTGTTCAGTCTAATGGAAAGAGCAGGTATTCCTAATGTTTTGTAAGCTCGGTGTATTTGACAAGCTATAGCACACAATATTTTACAAATGCATGTTTTTAAAAAAGGACCAAAGAGTTTGATCTGCCTCATGTTTTCATTTTCGCCTTGAAAAAAAAATAAAAAATGGAGATACTGGTATTGTCCCAGCCATAGAATCTCGCTACAGTTTCTTCGTCACTTCCTCACACAAATAAACACACACGTTGAGATAAAGGCCACACACACATAACGTGAGATGTCACACACCTCTGTGTGTCTACCATGTCCCTTAGGGTGGTGGTGGTGGTCGGGGGAGGTCAGGGTTTGTCAAGTTAATTTTGTACGTGTCGTGTTGCCTAAGCCACTTCAACACAATGGTTGCAACTCTCTTCCACCAAAAGAGAAAGAGAGGGAGTGAAAGGCATGTTTTCATCTGCGAAGGCAAGAAAAGTGAAGGGGGGGGGGATGCTTAAGGAGGCCACTGAAACGAAAGACAGCTGCTTGCATAAGCTGACTTACATAAGAGCTGGCTAATGCCGCTGTTATTTACAAGTAAAGTTTTATGAGATATGCTTAAAACAAAGATGCACACACAGTTAGGCATGCACGTCAGCGTAGGTTGAATGCCCTGTTCCTGCTTGTCCTTATAAAAACACAAGGAAATCCAGCAGTTAACATTGTACTGTAATTCCCGACTACAGTACAGTATACAGTCCAGGGCACAGTGGGAAGTCCCCCTCTGATGTCCTGAGACCTGTCTGTCTCCCAGGGCACAGAGCCTCAGTCAGGCACTTTGATGAACACCTAAAGGGCATGCATCAAAAGGGACACATAGGGGGAAGTGGGCAGTGCAGCCCATCTGATGTATAGCTAAATATGGATGCGAGTCTGTCCCTTTGATAGAGTCGGTCTACAATGTGCTGTACCTCCAAAACTCTTTGTATCAGTAACCCCCCCCCCCCAAATACACATAATAGCCAGTAGAGCTGGCCGATACGGACAAAAATCCATAACAATAAACTGCCTGAATTTGTGATAATGATCAATAGAACATGTGACCAGATTCAGAAAACTAGGCGTATGTCGCAAGTCACTACTTCACAGGGGAGCCGTTTGAACGTAATTGTTTTTTTGTTTTTTTTATCAAAATTTGTTTTTGGGCAGAAATGCCTTCTTGAACATGTGAACTTTCATGTGCCTTAATAACAAACTTGTATGCCATCTGTAAATACGAATACAATTGTTAGATTACGAGCCTTGTTGGTTAAGCCACAGAAAAAGCGAGCAACCTTCCCACTAGCCATGATTGACTGAGATAATGAGTGGGCTGGACATGCCGAGAGAGGAGTTTGGATTGGTTTGCCATAGAAGCTCATCAGTCTGTGTTGGTAATCCTGTCGAACACGGCTTTTTTTAAAAACATATTGTGTAGTGGAGCTGCATAAAATTGTGGCTCACGTTTTGATATCAGTGGAATTAGAGTATGATCACTAGAGAGATGGAGGAAACACCTGTCTCCGGATTACATCTTCAAACTAAGAGAAACCGTGGCATGCCATTCCTGACTTAGAGATGTGTCCATGCACAATGATGTATACATTTAAGATAAACATGTAACGCTAGACAAATTGACAGAAAGTGGTTTCATTTCAAGCTAGCATACTGTTCGCTAGCTAGCTAAACTTAGCTGGCTGGCTCCCTAGCTGACGTTATCATTCGTTTCCCAGAGTCGTGTGCTGTTCTAATAAGAGCCTAATGTTATCTAGCTAACATTGAACATGGTTGGTTTGCTCTCAGCACTGTGGCATTGTTGGCACTGTTTAACTAGTTAACGTTGGTTGGCTGGCTCGTTAGCTCAAGTTACGAGACGTGTGTACAACACCCATTGAATATGGCCGGTGTCAGTAAATGTCTGCAAACAAGCGTAATGAAATTGTTGCCAGCAGAGCTTGCTAGGCTGTTTTCATGTTATCCAGACGTAAACAAATCATCGGACAGAGCGTCAAGTGTGTGTGCTTCGAGAGAGCGAAACGAGATAGGTGGGGCTAAAGCTTAGGGTGAGGGTGTGAACGAAGCTGAATGGCCATAGACAAAGAAGAGCTCTTCACTAGATAGCAAAACATTCAAAGGTGTTTTTCTGAAAAGTGAGTTTACAAGTTGATCAACTTTCGAAGCAGGATTACTTTCCCATTGTTCTACAAATGCAGTGTATGTATGATATACCAATTTGTAGCTCTGAGTCGCTACTTTCATAATGTAAAAAACACCATTTCAAAATGTTGTTACATAAGACCAAATCCAGGTGTCGAGTCACATATGTTTATAACATTAAAGAGATTATCTGGTACTTTTGTATACTCTTTAGCCAGAAGGTCTGAAAGTAGCCCTCATGGGCCAAAAGTGGTCCCAGGAAATTGCGGAACACGTCACATGTGCAGATATGTGCACCAGGTCATTGCGCTCTCTCTCGCTCTGCTGTGTGCACCTTGCTAGCGATCACTAAAATGGCGACGGGCTGAAGCTCATTTGCTAGAACTCGAAATGCTAGGGGGCTGGCCCACGTGGGAGAAAATGTAGGGGAAAAGGCTCGGCACGGCTTCCAGAAAAACAGTCACTTTCAAATGGTGTGGCTAATTAAGGTAAGACAGTCATTCTGTTCATAGATTATGCAGGTATGAACTACATATTGACACATCCAGCCCCAAAGCAAGAGGTAAAAAAAAAAATAGTTGGTAGTTGCCAAAGTACCGGAGCAGGTCTTTAATGTGCACCACAGTTTTAACTTTTAAACTACTACTATTAGTTTGATGGTTGTGGTCATCAATTGTCCCATTAACAATCACCCATGTTAGCAAACATTTAATTTCAAATTTTCTCTATTATAGGCTACTTATCGTAATGAACGATATCAGCAAAACGCCTGCGATCGGTGTCAATAATGTTCCGTTTGTCGTGCCAGTTCTAGTACCCAGATAGATCATTAGCTTACATTCAGCCTAGTGGCGAGGCAGGCAGACGGGGGCAGATTGAAAATAGCTCCCTGATGACTCTATTAAAAGCTTCTCCGTTTGTGACCCGCTGCGGTAAACAATGCTGACCCCGGGTCCCCAAGGTATTTTTAGGAGATAAACCCAATGCCAACAGAGGATTTTCTAAAACAGGAAGCGTAATCCCCTCCCACGTACCTGAGGAACAGACACACGCAACCAAACTCCAGGGATATGTAAGGCCACACAATTCTATTGTGTAATTATTATTTTTTGAATAGGTTGTACAACATGACTATCTTCTCTACACCAATAAACTATAGTGGATGTGAAAAAAACTATGATCTGAGTGAGCAGAGAAGAAGTACCATCCAATCCGGGTTTTAGCAAAGGGTCACTTGGACACAACAGACCGAGTCGGTAAGGAAGGAGAACTAAAAGGAGTGGTCTGGGAGGAGAATCGCACATCCCTCCCTGTGTGGGTTGGTGGGGACAAACAGGGTTTCTGTTGAACAATCCCCTGCTCACTGGTACATCATCAACAGTGGTGCTGTCGCCTAGATTCGGACAGACACCCTACCTTCCCTTACCATTCAAACACTCACTATATACACTCAGCAGACAGACGGACAACATATCCAGCGACCCACACGTACCAAAAGAGATGGGCATACACACATGCACAACCCCTTCCCATCTTCTATTCAATGCACAAACACACACACACACACACTATACGAAGTAAAAACAAAGATATCTTAAGTTGTTTTTAAGTTGTGAATGTTGAGGAGTTACAGAGATAGAGAGACGGACCTAAAAACATTGAAATCAGCAGCCTGAAAAGTGCCAGAACGACAGGCTATTATATCAATGACCTTAGCCTCTAAATATTTTCGTCTGTTCCATCAAGAAACAGGCAAAAACAGTGGTCTTATTTATTTGGTTTCAGAAAGCGCTCAAAAAGAGCTCTTCAACGGACTCGGCGGTCAACTGGCGTCTTGACAAAGGACCCCTGTGGATCTTAGAACAGTTAGCCAATCAAATGATGAGATTGTGCACTTAAAACATGCATTTAACAATATCCTGAGTGAATTGGCTGGTGACTAGTAATTGAAAAACTAAAACTAAAAAATGGTCACTATAAAAATGTATTTGTTGGAAAATGAATCAATCAATGAAGCATCGCGGTCAAAAGAGAACCTATCTCCAAGTGAACATTTTCAGGAAATGGAAAACATGGACAAATTTGACCTTGAACATACACACAAAAACAGGTAAGTGTTATAAAATCCCAGTCTTACTGGCAGCTACGCAATTACATAAACCAGAACATTCCAAGTATAAGAATCATGGTGATCCCAGTCTATGGACTGCCTGCTGGGATCTCATATAGGCCATGTGAGTGATATGCCTATATCTGTTCTGCTGGGCTCTCTTTTTGACCTCTACTTACTCTTCAGAGAAGCCTTTACCCAGGCGGAAAGATGCCCTTCCACTCGGTCTAGTACAGAACAGTACATACCACGTACAGACCATTTGGACATAAATAATGGAGCGAGGTTGGATGGGGTTCAGCAAGAAGAGCAGATATGGTGCAGCTCTA
The DNA here is from genome assembly GCF_034236695.1 of Oncorhynchus nerka. Classification (NCBI taxonomy): domain Eukaryota; kingdom Metazoa; phylum Chordata; class Actinopteri; order Salmoniformes; family Salmonidae; genus Oncorhynchus; species Oncorhynchus nerka. Next base: position 55,022,273 of record NC_088402.1, read on the forward strand.
GAACCATGTAGTGTATATTTCTACATGTGTCTTTACACCTGTACCAGGGACTTAGCCTGTTGGGTGTACGAGGGAGGGGACAGTGCACAAACCTCATGATTAAGAGGAGACAAGGAAGGGACAGAGTTATAAGCTTGGGGAGTTTGAGGGTTGAGATAAACAGGAGGAGGAGTGCTGCTCCTCTTTTCGGGCAGACAGGGAGTGAGGCGAGTGCGTAGGAGAGACAGTTGGGCTAGGTGTCATGTCACCCTCCCTCGCCCGCGGTCTCCCGCTGTGCTTGTTAGCAGGAACAGAGTGAGTGAGCGAGAGCCGGCAGCAGCCACCCTCGGACGCTCTAAAAGGAGAGGGCCTTTTAAAAATGTTCCCGACAGATCACATCTGGTATCCGTGTGTTGAACTGAGGTGAGAAAAGGCAGAGGGTATAGACATACTCTGAGCACATCGTTGTCTTGTGTTGGTCAAGACTTTTCAGCATGCACCAAGTGGGGTAAGAAAAGACACTTACGGCAACCACAAAGCTAATGGGGTGGTTGATTAAAGGTAAAGAAATCAACTGCTGCAGAAATCATCATGGCTGGTCAACATGACAATGGACATGGAGCTGATGTGGCAGCTTGAACACAAATTGATCCCCCCCCCCAAAAAATAGATTACAAGAGCAAAGGAGAAAGAACAAGTGTGATGGATTAAAAAGACAGAACAGACGGTTTCTTCTTCACAGAACACGCAATGTTGTGCCTGGGACAGACCTGGGTTCAAATACTATTTAGGGTATTTCAATTACTTTCAATTACTGGTAGATAGAGTTCATTAGATACATGATCTAAAAGGGAGATTAAGCAAATGTACTGGAATTCCTTTCAACAAAATAACTGTTAAACCAGGGGATCAGGGCAGGGCAAAGAGCCTAATCACTCAGCACAACACACCTTTCAATCCCATGAACACCACATTTAGATAGTTGAATCTCTGGTAGGACTAAATCCCAATTATTATTCTCGCAAAATATGGTTATTCAACAAAAAAAATGGAGGTAAGATGTTGAGGAAGATAGACTAAATTACCTAAACAAAATGTACACAATATAACATAAGTTATATACGTTCTCGTGTCACATCAAAACAACACCGCCAAAAACCACAGGTTAAACTAGTTTTGAATTTCAGATGTCACTTTTAGTATGCCATAATTATTATAACTCACTATTGGAAGTTAATTGTTATTTTGTCTGTTGTAGAATTGCAACAATAAACCATCCTCCATGACCAATGACCAATGACCCCCCGAGTCGAATCCGGAACACGCTGACTGTAGTTACGAAAACCCACGCGTTTCATAACACGCGCTCACCGCAATGGCAATGCAGTCTGAACACCAGCGATGTGCACTAAGGCTCTCATTGCACAGTTGACACAGACAGCCAAAACAGGACCCAATGTCCCCACAATGAAAACCCCCACAATTAAATTAGGCATGTAAACGAAAAAAGTATGCTCACCTTTCGTATTCACTGCGTGAAATGTCTTGAATAATTTACATTCAATTTTCAATAAATGTTCAGTTACATGCAGGTTGAAATTTCTTTAATCAGTTTCTTGAGGAACAGCGATGCTATCGGTCCCCTTCAGGAATACAAACAACAACAAAAAAGCCAATACGAGAGTTCCGGAAACGCACTGCCAAAATGTTTAAACATTCGTCGACGAGGGGGAACAAATTGAGTGAGACACAAGGTCGAGTTTGCGTAACACATTAATATGAATAAAGTTAAATAATACATTAATTGTGCAAACTGGTTATTATTATGTTGATTCAAGTATGGTTTTGCTTTTGCTACACGTTGAGCTAAACTGCACTTTAAAAACAAACATCTAATATCCAATTGCTATACCATCTAAATGAAGCAATATGATTAATTCGGCCTAAATATCAAACAGCCAAGAAGCATGGCCAAAGCCATAAAATGAACCAATTTTAAATTGTTGTCCAATTACTATGGGTTTTCAAGTTATGAAATGGAAGCTTTTCCAATCTGATATGCTCTTCATTCCGACAAGCCTACATTTTCTCTATTCCTAAACAGTAACACATTTAATTCTAGGTTAATTGATCGAGGGAATTATATATATTTTTGCCATTATATTTACAAGAGATTTCACCCAGTAGGTTTAGTAGTCTACTGAGTAATGATCCGAAAAAAGTCTGCTGCCTAATTGAGAAATTGTCTCGTTCTTGTGGCGCCCCCTACCGACCAATTATGTGAAGCGCCACTTGATTTAGTTAAGGACAATTCCAGGATAGAAGACTGACGCTGAGGCCCAGATTTTTTTACTTTTAAATGTATGCCAAACAAAAACCAGTGCTTCTACATATGCATTGCTTGCTGTTTGGGGTTTTAGACTGAGTTTCTGTACAGCACTTTGTGACATCTGCTGATGTATTTATAAAGCCCTTTTTACATTTGATTGATTGCAATGTCAAACCAACCATACAACTTTATGCATTAGGACGACTTTAACAATTTACACAGAACATTTCACAGAAACACATTTACTTGAAAACAGTCTAGATGCAAAGTTTGGTAACAGAATGACGGCACAAACGTCACGAACGCTTCATGCACTTCTTGTTCACTGCAGTTTGTCTTCTTTCTCTGTGAGTGACATTATACATACGGCCATATTAGTTTGAGCAAAAAAAAAAAAAACGTTTTTCGACTGTGTGACTAATATTGTAACTATATACTAGTCTATTGATCACTAATACACTTGAAGTCGGAAGTTTACATACACCTTAGTCAAATACATTTAAACTCCAGTTTTTCACAATTCCTGACATTTAATCCAAGTAAAAATTTGCTTTCTTAGTTCAGTTAGGATCACCACTTTATTTTAAGAATGTGAAATGTCAGAATAATAGTAGAGGGTGATTTATTTCAGCTTTTATTTCTTTCATCACATTCCCAGTGGGTCAGTAGTTTACATACACTCAATTAGTATTTGGTAGCATTGCCTTTAAATTGTTTAACTTGGGTCAAACGTTTTGGGTAGCCTTCCACAAGCTTCCCACAATAAGTTGGGTAAATTTTGTCCCATTCCTCCTGACAGAGCTGGTGTAACTGAGTCAGGTTTGTAGGCCTCCTTGCTCGCACATGCTTTTTCAGTTCTGCCCACACATTTTCTATAGGATTGAGGTCAGGGCTTTGTGATGGCCACTCCAATACCTTGACTTTGTGGTCCTTTAGCCATTTTGCCACAATTTTGGAAGTATGCTTGGGGTCATTGTCCATTTGGAAGACCCATTTGCGACCAAGATCTAACTTGTTGAGATGTTGCTTCAATATATCCACGTAAATTTACTCTCTCATAATGATATCTATTTTGTGTAGTGCAACTGTCCCTCCTGCAGCAAAGCACACCCACAACATGATGCTGCCACACCTGTTCTTCACGGTTGGGATGATGTTCTTTGGCTTGCAAGCCTCCCCCTTTTTCCTCCAAACATAACAATGGTCATTATGGCCAAACAGTTCCAATTTTGTTTCATCAGACAAGAGGACATTTCTCCAAAAAGTACAATCTTTGTCTCCATGTGCAGTTGCAAACCGTAGTCTGGCTTTTTATGGCGGTTTTGGAGCAGTGGCTTCTTCCTTGCTGAGTGGCCTTTCAGGTTATGTCGATATAGGACTCGTTTTACTGTGGATATAGATACTTTTGTACCGGTTTCCTCCAGCAGCTTCACAAGGTCCTTTGCTGTTTTTCTGGGATTGATTTGCACTTCGCACCAAAGTACGTTCATCTCTAGGAGACAGAACGAGTCTCCTTCCTGAGTGGTAGGACGGCTGCATGGTCCCATGGTGTTTATACTTGCATACTATTATTTGTACAGATGAACGTGGTACCTTCAGGCGTTTGCAAATTGCTCCCAAGGATGAACCAGACTTGTGGAGGTCTACAATTTATTTTCTGAGGTCTTGGCTGATTTATTTTTATTTTCCCATGAGATCAAGCAAAGAGGCACTGAGTTTGAAGGTAGGCCTTGAAATACATCCACTGGTACACCTCCAATTGATTCAAATTATGTCAATTAGCCTATCAGAAGCTTCTAAAGACATGACATAATTATCTGGAATTTTCCAAGCTGTTTAAAGGCACAGTCAACTTAGTGTATGTAAACTTCTGACCCACTGGAGTTGTGATACAGTGAATTAAAGTGAAATAGTCTGTCTGTAAACAATTGTTGGAAAAATGACTTGTGTCATGCACAAAGTAGATGTCCTAACCGACTTGCCAAAACTATAGTTTGTTATAACAAGTAATTTGTGGAGTGGTTGAAAAACGAGTTTTAATGATTCCAACCTAAGTGTACGTAAACTTCCGACTTCAACTGTATGTAACCACAATCTTTTGGTCACTCTGTCTCAATACAATTGGTCACCAATCACATTATGTTTTGTATTCCCATTATGACTGGTCCCTGAATGCATAGGAGGCCATTTTGAAATGTATAAAAAGCTCCTTCAATGTTCATTCTAAAACCACTATAGAGCCCCACAGTGGAGGTGTAGTAATACCCATAAAACCTAGCGGTAAAACAGGGAAATGGTTCCAATTGTTTTTCCACTATTAATTTTTCCCATAGAACATTTTAGAAACACTTAATTGATATAAGGGCTGTTATTCGTGTAGGCTTACCCTGGCGAGACTTTTTGATAACCATGTAAATCTCTCTCGGACAAGGGGTCTTTTATCAATATATTTGCCTCTACTTAATCTCAGATTTGAAAATGCTAATTAGCATCAATGTAGACTTCATACAAGACTACAAATCCCAGCTAGCTCCTGCATGTCATCTCTAGCAGACACCTTTGTGAACAGGTATTGTGTCAATTTAAAACTTGCATAAAGATAGTTCACAGAATTTTCAATTTGAAGAAATGTTGGCAATTTATGAATTACTAAATTTAGCAAACATAATCCAGAGATTCTTACCCTTGCCTCGATTTGGTAGTCTCGTCCATATCATCATGGCATTTTTAGGTCTTTATGATAGCCACATTAGCAGCTAATTAGCATTTCATTTTTAGGGGATGAATACAGGCGAATATTGATACAGTGCTTTCGGAAAGTATTCAGACATCTTGACTTTTTCCACATTTTTATGTTACATTCTTATTCTAAAATGGTTTAATTAAATAAAACATCTCAGCAATCTACACACAATTAACCCATAATGGCAAAGTGGAACCGGGTTTTTAGACATTTTTGCAAATGTATTAAAAATTAAAAACAGAAATACCTTATTTACATAAGTACTCAGACCCTGTCCTAGAGGGATAAACACAGTTCTCAAAACATCACGCCAGGGTAAGCCTACACAAAACAAAGTATTCATTTTAAGTGTTTCTATATTCCCCTATGAAGAAAAATTTATGGTGGAAAAATGATTGGAACCATTTCCTTGTTTGACTGCTAGGTTTTATGGGTATTATGACTCATTCCGTGGCACTCTATTTCTAGAAGATACAAAATAGCTCCGAAAAAATATATATTTTTGGGACACATTTAACCCCTTATTTTTGTTGCCATTTCTATTCATTTGTATAGGTTACCTTCAGACAAGTCCCGTCACACTCCGCAAAACAATGAACACCTTCATGTTTGTGAGTCATCTTTCCATAGAGTGGTCAAACAGACATTTTCGTGAGAACACCGATTTTCGGAATGTTCTAATAACTGCTGTAGCTCGGTCACTTTCCACCACAGGTGCGGAAGGCCGACATAGGTGGATGCGGTGGACCATATAGCTCTTAGTTAATCGAACTGATTTTGATGGAGATTTTATTATGCTACTTGGATTGAAGAACGGGTTTGAAAGCCCGAGCTGACTAGGTGAAATAAATCTGTTCCCTTGAGCAAGGCACTTAACCCCAGTCGCTAAACCAAGTTTACTAATTTACTAAGATGTATAGTTGTATTTCAATAGCCACAACCATAGAAGCCATCAGTCCCGAGAAACCATCAGCATCACCACAATGGAAAGTTTAAAAAAAATCAATTTCTACTGCCCTCCCGAGTTGCCAAATCCCCACTTCACTTTGCGCGTCAATTCATGCACCTGGCTGGAGAGTGAAGTAGCAGCAGTGTTCATTTCCACTCTAACAAGCAGACAGAATTGATCTGTGAAAAGCATTAATTAGCCAATCAACAGCTACATTAAATCAATGTAATCCTTTCTTCTTCTTAACTTGCAACGATTGCTTTGTTTCTCCGCAACAGCGCTTCGAAAATGTTACGTGTTTGGAGTGCAATCGGAACACGTTTAGTAAAGGGCGTGGAAGCTACTGAAGAAAGTGAGATAATTGAAGAAGGTGAGTCATGATGAGTTTCATGACTCTGGGACTCATGATGAGGTTTGTGAGTGGAGCCTTTTGTAGCTCCATATGCCTACTCTACAAACTGTACCTTCACTAGCATTCAGACCAGTGCCTTATTCCACATTTGTATGTGTTACAGCCTGAATTAAAAATTGATTAGATATATTTTTCTCACCCATCTACACACAATACCCCACTTCTTTTTGTTTGTTGACAAATTGACAAAGTGAAAACATGTTTTTAGAAATGTTAGCAAATTTATAGAAAATGAAATACAGAAATATATAATTTACGTAAGTATTCACACCCCTGAGTTAATAAATGTCAGAATCACCTTTGGCAGTGATTACAGCGTTGAGTCTTTCTGGGTAAGTCTCTAAGAGCTTAACACACCTGAATTGAACAATATTTGCCCATTATTCTTTTAAAAAATCTTCAACCTCTGTCAAGTTGGTTGTTGGTCATTGCTAGACAGCCATTTTCAAGTCTTGCCATAGATTTTCAAGCCAATTTAAGTCAAAACTGTAAGTAGGCCAGTCAGGAACATTCAATGTTGTCTTGGTAAGCAACTCCAGTGTATATTTGGCTTTGTGTTTTAGGTTATTGTCCAGCTGAAAAGCAAATTAATCTCCTAGTGTCTGGTGGAAAGCAGACTGAACAAGATTTTGCCTGTGCTTAGCTCCATTCCATTTATTTTTATCTTAAAAAACTCCCCAGTCCTTACCGATTCCAAGCATACCCATAACATGATGCAGCCACCACTATGCTTGAAAATATGGAGAGTGGTACTCAGTAATATGTTGTTTTGGACTTGCCCCAAACATAACACTTTGTATTGAGGACAAAATGTGAATTGTTTTGCCACATTTTTTGCAGAATTACTTTTGTGCCTTATTCTGTATAGGCTTCCTTCTTTTCACTCTGTCAACTAGGTTGGTATTGTGGAGTAACTACAATGTTGTTGATCCATCCTCAGTTTTCTCCTATCACAGCCATTAAACATTTACATTTACATTTAAGTCATTTAGCAGACGCTCTTATCCAGAGCGACTTACAAATTGGTGCTTTCACCTTATGACATCCAGTGGAACAGCCACTTTACAATAGTGCATCTAAATCTTTTAAGGGGGGGGTGAGAAGGAACTCTGTAACTGTTTTAAAGTCACCATTGGCCTAATGTGAAATCCCTGAATGGTTTCCTTCCTCTCCGGCAACTGAGTTAGGAAGGACGCCTGTATGTTTGTAGTGACTGGGTGTATTGATACACCATCCAAAGTGTAATTAATAAGTTCACTATTCTCAAAGAGATATTCAATGTCTGCTTTTTTTTTTACCCATCTACCAATAGATGCCCTTTGCAAGGAATTGGAAAACCTCCTTGGTCTTTTTGGATGAATTTGTGTTTGAAATTCACTGTTCGACTAAGGGACCTTAAAGATAATTGTATGTTTGGGGTACAGTGATGAGGTATTCATTCAAAACTCATGTTAAACACTATTACTGCACAAATAGTGAGTTCATGCAACTTATTATGTGACATGTTAAGCACATTTTTACTCCTGAACTTATTTAGGCTTTCCATAACAAAGAGGTTGAATACTTATTGACTCAATACATTTCTGTGAGGAGAAACGCTGTTAGAGACAAGTAGCAGGTACATGGAGGGAACATTTAATTATCAACGGACATAGGACAGGACAGCGTCTGGACATGAACACATAACGACATTAATGCAGACACAGGGAACAAACGGGGGAGCAGACAGTTATAGACGGGGCAATCAACAAAGGGAAGGAGTCCAGGTGAGTCCAATGAACACTGCTGCGCGTAATGATGGTGACAGGTGTGCGTAATGAAGGGCAGCCTGGCGCCATCGAGCTCCAGAGAGGGAGAGCGGGAGCAGGCGTGACAATTTCAGCTTTTCATATTTGCATTCATTTGTAAAAAATGTAATTAAAACAATTTCACTTTGTTATTTAATCAATGTTAAATTCAGGCTGTAACACAACAAAATGTGGACAAAGTCAACGGGGGTGAATAATTTCTGGTGGCAGCGCACGTCAAATGCAAATGGCCTTTTCACATCGACTCATTTCCCCCTCTGTTTATCCTTTCCCAATATTCT